>NC_092752.1:40068084-40368084 GCF_047496795.1 Chiloscyllium punctatum | reverse complement strand
TGCTAACATAAATGGTGGGTGCTTCTCAAATTACCAGGAGGGTGGTTGCCTTTACTGCTACTCACTCTCTGTCATTATTCTGGTGGGTTACCTGAGACAAAGCAATTAACAGGCCTACTTCTGGCCATCCTGTTGGCACAAACAGAATGGGAGTTGAATGAACCATTGGAGATGGTGTCTTTTCTGGGAAGTAAAGCAACTATCTCATTACTTCAAGGCTTTTCCTTTTACAATCTATCTGTACAAGACATCCCTGGACTAAATCACTGAGCTGATATACTTGGCTGTTGTTTTCACATGCAGTCAATGTTTCCAAACAGATGTCAACAATGTACAAAGATACCTCCCTTTCACGGAGTGTTAGAGGTGTACAGTATGGAAACCGACCCTTCGGTCCAACTCATCCATGCCGACCAGATACCCTAAATTAATCTAATCCCATTTCTAAACATTTGGCCCATATCCCTCTAGATCCTTGCTATCCATGTGCCTATTCAGATGCTTTTTAGATGTTGTAATTGTACCAGCCTCCACCACATCCTCATTTCATACATGGACCCCCCTCTGTGTGAAAAAGTTGCCTCTTAGGTCTTCTTTAAATCTCTCCCTTCTCACCCTAAACCTGTGCCAACTAGTTCTGGATGCCACTACCCTGTGAAAACAAAACCTTGGCTAATCACTCTATCCACGTCCCTCATGATTTTCTGAACCTCTATAAGATCATCCTCAACTTTCGATGCTCCAGGGAAAACAGCCCCAGTCTATTCAACCTCCCCCATAGATCAAATATGTCAATCCAAGCAATATCCTTGTAAATATTTTCTGCACCCTTTCAAGCTTAACAACATCTTTCTTGTACCAGGGAGACCAGAATTGAACACAGAATTCCAAAAGTGGCCTAACTAATGTCCTGTACAGCCACAACATGACATCCCAACTCTTATAATCGATGCACTGATCACTAAAGGCGAGTGCACCAATGCAATCTTCGCGAGCCTGTCTACCTGTGCCTCCACCTTCAAGGAACTATGAACCTGCATTCCAAGGTCGCTTTGTTTGATAGCACTCCCCAGGACCCTTCCATTAAGTGTATACGTCCTGCCCAGGTTTGCCTTACCAAAATGTAGCACCTCAAATTTATCTAAATTAAACTCCATTTGCCACTCCTCGGCCCTTTCAAAAGGGCACTTTACTTTGTTACCTGTCCAGTTAGAAATGAGACCTTCTCAGGTAGTGACGCCGAAACATCGGAACTCCTGATCTCTATTTTCACACATACCAATGATAAAAGAAGAGTTGTTTATCGATTCCAGTAATATTATTTTTGTTATCTCCTTCTAGTCGTGTGTTGTCTCATCCACAACAGTCCCCTCATATACTTTTTCACATTTCATTGGTAACCATCCTATCTTATTCATAAGTTCTGGAGAAATTTCACAGTCTAGTTGATTATTAATACAATAACTCTTAAAAACAAAAGTAGCATATTTCTAAGTGGTTTTGCTCATTTGTTCTTTATCTTGGCTGACATTTATTTTACCTCGAATGTAACTGGCTAAGTTAAGCTACATTTTTTGCATCTCAAAATAATCTGAAATTTAAGTAAGTGTTATTGGGCTGACAGGTTCTGTCTGATATCTGATTTCCTTCTCTTCAAAAGAAAGCTTTTAGTTCCTATTCACCGAAACTATCAATACTGTGTGTCCATTATTATTTTCATTAACCCCAAATTAACTTAATTTGGTTCATCAATTCTAATTCTTTGCAAAAGTCTAAACAAATTCTTGAAATTTGTGGGAGTCTTTATTACACTTATAAGAAAAAGGCATAAAAGGCCATTTGGCTTGAGGCAGTCTTGGCTAATCCAACAGCGTGAAATTCAAACCTGCAACAGGAAGGGTTCATTTGTCTTTGTCTCTCCAGAGGGGAGGAGTAGACCAGTTTCCAATTCATGGCCTTGTGTTCTTTTGCATATTTTGTTTTAAAAATACTTTCCTGAGAAACAGAGGAGCAAGCCTGTATTTCAAACTCTGCCTTTTTTTGTTTTAGCCCAAAAGCCTACAGCATCTTACCTTAATGTAAGTTCTTTTAAAACTTTTTTTTAAGCTTCTTTCTCAAAGGCAGCACGATGGTTCAGGGGTTAGCACTGCTGCCTCACAGCGCCAGGGACCCAAGTTTGTTTCCAGCTTCAGGTAACTGTCTGTGTGGAGTTTGCACATTCTCCCCGTGTCTGCGTGGGTTTCCTCCAGGTGCTCCGGTTTCCTCCCACAGTCCAAAGATGCGCAGATCAGGTGAATTTGCCACGCTAAATTGCCCATTGTGTTAGGTGCATTAGTCAGAGGGAAATGGGTCTGGGTGGGTTAGTCTTCGGAGTATATGAATAGCAAGGGTTTAGAGGGATTTGCCAAGTGCTGGCAAATGGGACTAGATTAAGGTTAAAAATCACACAACACCAGGTTAGAGTCCAACAGGTTTAATTGGAAGCACACTAGCTTTAGGAGCGACGCTCCTTCATCAGGTGATAGTGGGACTATAACCTGGTGTTGTGTGATTTTTAACTTTGTACACCCCAGTCCAACACCGGCATCTCCAAGTCGGGACTAGATTAGGTTAGGATAACTGGTCAGCATGGACGAGTTGGACCGAAGGGTCTGTTTCTGTGCTGTACATCTCTAAGAGTCTATGACTCTATAAGACTCAGAACACTGATAATATCTCCTGGCAAGCCAGATAGACAGTTGCAAAGACCTCGGTCAAAAAGTGTGGTGCTGGAAAAGCACAGCAGGTCAGGCAGCATCTGAGGAGCAGGAGAATTGATGTTTTAGGCATAAGCCCTTCATCAGGAATGGCTGTCCGAAACATCAATTCTCCTGCTCCTCGGATACTGCCTGACCGGCTGTGCTTTTCCAGCACCGCACTCTCGACTCTGATCTCCAACATCGGCAGTCCTCATTTTCTCTTCGATGCAAGGACCTAGGACAGAGCTAACATAGAAACAAATTATGCAAGTTTTCATTTGAGCAGTAGTCTAGGTTATTGCAGTCCTTTCTTGTCTGAAAACGAGTGACAAAAACGAAAAATCAACTGTTATGGCACAGCTTAACTTGTGGCTTGGGGTTGGAGTTCAAATAGCAAATTATTTTCTTTGTGGCCAAACACATCCAGGCAGTTGGAATGTTGTTTTTTGAGAGGAGCTCGTTTCTTATTTCCACAGTTACTCGTAGCAGTTTTCTGACCAATTTTTGTGTAAATTCCAACATACTGAGCTCAAACACGAGTGGTCTGCTTCCTTTTATCAGTTTCTTGTTTGTCTCATTCCTGTTTGCCATGGCCAATTTTACAATTCAAATCTGATGATATTCTCTCGCCCTCTAAATGACCTCTTGTTGAGAACAGTTTACCTTTGTGTTTACCTAAGGAACCAAACCACAATTGTGTTGACAGGCATTCTCTGATTACCGCACTGCTATTCATTCTCTCCCGGGCTAAGTGCTATTCACTCCTTTGTCTGTTCAACTGTTCTTCTCTCTCTTTGGGCTCGATCTCTACCTATCATTTACTCCTTATCCCTCACCCCACTCAACCTTCTGCAAAAAGCAGCAACATTTTCCTAGCTACGAGCAGTTCTAAAAAGGGGTCACTGACCTGAAACATTGTCTCTGATTTCTCTCCACAGATGCTGCCAGATCTGCTGAGCTATTCCAGCAATTTCTGTTTTTGTTTCTGATTTCCAGCATCCACAATTTTATCAGTTTTTGTCCATCTCTAATTCAGAGGACTCAGCAAGGCTTAATGAAGAGAGTGAGCCCATGGGTGCTGGCAACCTTTCTGGCTGTTTCAACCAGCATGCTTTGCTCCCACACCAGTGGCGAATTCACGGCTTTCATATGGTCCACGTATTTGTTCAGGACCATTGCACCTACTTTAACGTATTATGTCAGACCTTGCGCCAACCGTGCCTCTTACCCATGTGGGGCCACTTCCATGATTCTTGCATCAAATGTTGTCCCTATATCAAACTGTCTCTCTCACTTGGCGAGTCCTGGGTCCAGCATTCATGATGCATCTCACAGCACCCCCCCCCGCCAATGACCCTCTCCCACCAAGGTCTGGGGAGACCAGTTTAATGGTGCAGAGTCTTCTCCCCATTAGTAACTCTGCTGGAGCCAGCCCTGCAGTTGCATGTGGGGTGCTCCTATAATGATATAAAAACTGAGGTAGCTTTGTATCTAGTGAGGCTGCAGGTTGTTTCTTCAAGCCAGCCATCAAAGTTTGGAATGGACTGCTCTTTCTGCCAGGCTGTTGGATGATGGATGGTATGGAGCCTGTCTTTTGTATTGAATCCCATTCGACTTTAGCAAATGCCCCCAACTCCCTGCTGGTACACTATGGTCCATTATCTGTGACCAACAGTCCCAGGACTCACACGTTGAAAATGATGTCTTTCAGTGTCTGAGAAGTTCAATAAGGCCTCTCTAATCTTTTTAAACTTCAGTGTATGCAAGTTCAACTTCCTCAACCTCTGCTCCAAAGGAAATCCTACAATAGCTGGAACCTTCTCTGGACTGCCTCTGTAGTGATTGTAACGTGGTCAGCCAGGGGGACCTCATAGAATAGGAGCTCCCTGATTGGGGCTGTTAATCTGGTCCAATCAGGGAGCCCTGGCTGACAGAGATAAACAGGAGTGTCAGAACTCCTGTTCACTCTGAGAGTTGGCTCTGAGACAGCTGGATCAGTATCAATGACTCTCCATGTGTCAATAAAGAGTGATTTGGTGACAGAATACCAACCTCCTGTGGAATTATTTCAGCATCCAATGCCAATATGTCTTTATTTAGGTAAGGCGACTAAAATTGTTCACACTATTCCAGGTATGAACTGGTTAGTGTCTTGTATGCTTTTAGCAAAACCTTGTCTATTTTTAAAACTCTGTTCCCTTTGAAATAAAAGCTCGCAGTCGATTTAACTTTTTCTATTACCCACTGAATTGGAATTCCCTCCTTAATAACATTGTGGATCAACTTACAGCAATTCAAGAAGGTAGCTCAACACTGCCTTTCCAGGGACAACTAAGGATGGACTGCAAATGCTAGTCCAGCTACCAATGCCCAAATTTCAGGAATGAATAAGAACAATTTGGATGCTAGCATTTTGTGATACATGCATGACAACCCTAAACCCACCTGTAGTGCACTTTCTCCATTTCAATAATATTCAGCTTTTCTACTCTTCCTGCCCAAGTGCAGAACTCACATTTTCCCATAATACATATCATCTGCCAAGTTTTTGCCCATTCACATAACCTGTCAATATCCCTCTGTAGATTCTTTGTGTCATCCTCACCACTGGCCTTCCCACCCAGTTTTGAGTTATTTGTAAAGTTGACAATAGTACATTCACTACCGTCATCAAATTATTTATTTATAGGTCATGTATTGTAAATAATTGTGTCCCTAGTACTGATCCCTGTGGCATTCCCCTAATGACAGCTTGCCATTCTGAATTCACCCCCATTATTCAAATGTCTTCTGTGAGTTAAATAGCTTTATGTTTTGGGACTTACCAAATTCCTTTTGGCATTCCAAATGTATTAGATCTATTGGTTCCTCTTCATCTATCCTACTTGTTACTTGCTTAAAGAACTCTATTAAACTTGTCAGGCATCTTTCCTGTCATGATGCCATATTGTCCCTGCTTGATTTTATTATGTATTTCTAAATGCTCTGCTTGAGAACTTTTAAGCAAACTGACTTTACCCCTTTCTTAGAATCCTTCTTTATCATGGGAATATCTTTGCTGTTAGTCATTTTTCTGTAAATTTCTGGCATTGATCATCAACCGTCTTTTCTACTAATTGTTTCTCCCAGTCCATTTCAGTTAACTATGCCCTCATCCCTATGTAATTACCTTTATTTGAGTTTTGCACATTTGTTTCTGAACCAAGTTTCTCACTCTCAAACTGAACGTGAATTCTGCTATAATATGGTCACTGTTCTCTTGAGGATCATTTCCTCTGAGATTATTTATTAAACTGACTTCATTAAAGATTACCAGCTCCCAAATAATCTGATTGCTCTTGGATCAATGACATATTGATCAAGGAAACCATCCTAAATATATTCTATAAATTCTTCCTCATGGCTACCTTTGCCAATTTGATTTTCCCAATGAAGATTACAAACAGCCATGATTAATGTACATGTTTTACATGCCTTTGTTATCTACTCGTTTATTCTTTGTGTTACACAGCAGCTATTGTTAGGGAACATAGGTCACTCCCACCATTGTCATCTTCCTGGTGTTACCTCCACCCATGTGGTTTCAGTATTGGTTGATCCCAGAGCATTTGCTTTTGCATCTATTCCACCTTGTATCAGCAAAGCTACCACATCACTCTTCTCCTCCTGTCTGTCCTTTGAAAAAGTCACATAACCCTGAATTGAGCACTGGGTTAATCACCTACACCATCTACAAGATCACACTCAGTAACCTCCATTTATGCTATTCATTTTTTTGATACTGATTTGAACGTTAAGCACATTTAACAAAGAGTCATTGATTTTGCCCTTTTGGAAACTGTTTCTGATCCTTTGACTTTACCGGATACTTTTTTTTACACCACAGTAGAATAAAAAATTAAGCTCTAAGGGACGACAAATGGAAAGGATGGGGAGAAAATACAAATGAAAGTTAATTAAGAAATAAAGAGTAATAGTTCTTATTAAATGAGAAAGAAGCGAAAAGAAAATCTTAAAGAAAATAAATTGGTAAAAGACCGAAAACTGAGAAACAGACAATAAATCAATATTACAATGTAGCCCACAGTGACAAGATATTATTAAAGATTAATGCTCACGACTCAGGTACTCTCCAAAGGAAGTACAACTACAACTCCCCTTTGATGAAAATTAATCAGTTGCCTTTTTTATGCCAGTGGGACATTTTGTGGAAGTAGAAATATATGACCTTGTAATGGAAGTGGGTGCAGTGGAAATACAGGCCTAGTTTAGATTAGATTAGATTAGATTACTTACAGTGTGGAAACAGGCCCTTCGGCCCAACAAGTCCACACCGCCCCGCCGAAGCGTAACCCACCCATACCCCTACATCTACATTTACCCCTTACCTAACACTATGGGCAATTTAGCATGGCCAATTCACCTAACCTGCACATCTTTGGACTGTGGGAGGAAACCGGAGCACCCGGAGGAAACCCACGCAGACACGGGGAGAACGTGCAAACTCCACACAGTCAGTCGCCTGAGGCGGGAAATGAACCCGGGTCTCAGGCGCTGTGAGACAGCAGTGCTAACCACTGTGCCACCGTGCCGCCCATTGCCACCGTGCCGCCCATAGTTCTTTGTACCTAAATGGACATTAGTCTTTTGGTATCATTTCAATGGTGGAGTACAAGACCAAAAACTGCTGGAGTTGCAATTGGTCTCAAATAATCGAATGTAGGAGTTGGGATGTATGACCCTGGATAGTAGCATCATGGTGGAAGGTCACAACTTGGAGATCAAACTTGAGCAAGAATACTGGGAGGTGAGAGAGGCTGGAATGGATTCAGGGAACAAGATTTTGGACAGTACTAAGGGGTTAGGGAATTGCCAACTGGAGATTGCAAGAACTGGAAATGTGAGGCAGGGTCAGTAAAGGGAAATCATAGGTGGGGAACGAGGGAGAACAGGATGTGAGTTTGGAAATCGAGGCAGGAAGCAGTGACCGGGTGATTGTGGTGGGGAAAAAAAGAGAAGTGCAAACTGGCCAGATATGCTGACTAGTAAGAGAGAAAAGTCCATTGTGTGTTAATAACACGCTGAGTAATGTCATGTTTCTTCTATCAGTTGGTCTGCATGATCAGACACATCCTGTGGACAAGAAAACAGGAAATGCTGTCGTACAACTGACAGGCAAAAGTTCACAGCAACAACTGAAAAGTAGAATTCAATGACACGGCTGTTAGTTCATTCGATGAAATCATTCAATGTAACAAAATAACATCGATTTCGTATATTAAGTCAATAATTGATACAATTACAACAGAACTCCTATCACAAGTAAGTGGCATCTAATGGTCATTGATGTGCTCATTATTTATGCAATTAATGATTCCTGTTAGGAGACTGATGAACTGTGAAATCTCTCATCATTGAATAAATGACACTTTTTATATATAGTATGTATGATAAATGCAATGATTTCTTTCAAGCTTATTTGATTTTCTATGGAATTATTTCCAAAGTTTTAACATACAGTTGTGACTGCATCCAATCCAAGTCATGCAAAGGATGAATAAAACAAGGCAACATTTCCCTGTGTGGAATGATAAAATGAAAGGAAACTAATTGAGTATGAACAGGGAGAGACAATGTCATGAACATGCAAATAGAGAAAATAAACTAGCAAGGAAAAACAGTGAGAAGAGGAAATTAAAGAGTAAATCATAGAATCCCTATACTGTAGTGTGGAAGCAGGCCATTCAGCCCATCAAGTCCACACCTACTCTCCAAAGAACATCCCACTCAGGCCTACCCCACCACCACCTTAAAATGTAACCCTGCATTTCCCATGGCTAATCCACGTTCCTGCACGCTATTGGCAATTTAGCACGTCCAATCCACCTAATGTAAAGGACCAAAAAAGGACAAATAAATAGGGAAAGGGGAAAATCGCAGGTATGAATGTCCAAAAGCTAAAACTGGAAGGGAAAGCATTAAAAAAAGTGATGTCGAAAATGTAATGTAGTGTAACTGACATCATGAATTAAAAAGAAGTACAAATAAGAAAATAAGTGAAGTAAAGGAGGAAAAGCAACCCAGAAATATGAGAAATGACCACTTGAAAACTGATGAAAGCTTTGGAGAATAGGAACACAAAAGCAGATAGCAACAGCAGAAGTAAATTACAGGAAAGTGTAGGCAGTAAAAGGTGAATGAAAAGTGAATAGAACAATCTTAAAAAGTTAGAAATAGCGAGGAGATTGAGGAGGGAGTCAGTGCAACTCAAACAAAGCATTATCATATAAAACAAAATAGAAAACGGAAGAAAGTGTTTTAGAACCAAGCAGAAAAGTAATACAATTACAAAAGGTTCAGGGAAATATGAGAAAAAAAAACAATATGAGACCTACAGGAAGGTATCAGAAAATCCACAACATTTTAATTGATTTTTTAAAAACTTTTTATTCAACAGAATAACTGACATGAAGCAGACTGAAGAGTTGTTTTGAGAATTCTGGTTTTGTTCAGTTGCTGCCAATCTGCTTCATTGTCAGTAATCAGTCTGCTGTATTCAAGAAGTGGGAGACTGTAACTTCCCCCAACTCTCCCCTCCCACTAACTTTTTATCCCCAATTGCATTGAAATTGTTAAAGTATTAAATACTGACTAGATTATCTTATCTAGGGGGCGGCACAGTGGTTAGTACTGCTGCCTCACAGTGCCAGGGATTTGGGTTTGAGTCCAGCCTCAGGCGACTATCTGTGTAGAGGTTGCACATTCTCCCCGTGTCTGTGTGAGTTCCTCCAGGTGCCTCGGTTTCCTCACCCAGTCCAAAGATGTGCAGGTCAGGTGAATCGGCTGTGTTAGGATAGGGGTTATGGGTCTGAGTGGGTTACTCTGCGGCGGGTTGGTGTGGACTTGTTGGGCCAGACGGCCTGTTTCCACACTGTAGGGATTCTTATCATTGCACTTTAATATTGCGAAACCTGTGGTTCACCTAAAGGCAAGCAGGGAATAATGACACCTCTAATAAACTGGGGATTGTATATGTGAATCAGAGCTGAAAATCAGGTTGAAACCTCAGTATGAGGTCATCCTTGTCATTACTACCCCTGACAGGACTATTAAAATGTTTTTGTTTTAAGTCATTTGGATTATGATTGTAGCCACATTGTCATTCTTACAAAATTAATCATTATGAAAAGAATAGTGGTTCGGTTAACTTTTACAACATTAAAATGTAGGCTGGATATTGACAATGGTAAAAGCTATTCTGTTCTCTGACTTTAAAAAACTGGCAGAGATTTTGGACACAAAAGTTGAGAATTTCAAAAGTATTGTGCTGTAAACAGGCAAATTATCAAAGTGTGTTTAATCCTTGAGACAACTGCAAAAAAATTGATGTGACAGACATTTAAATAGCAACAAGCAATCTCTCTCACACACACACACACATATACACACAAACACACGCACGTGCACACACACACGCGTATACACACACACACACACACATGCGCGCACACACACACACACGGAGATGGACTTGTACATACACACACACACATCTACTCACACACACGGACATGGACTTGTGTATACACACACACACACACACACACACACATATCCAGGCACTCTCTTACACACACATACACAGTCACTCACAAACACAGACATTCACCTGCATACACAGGCACTGTTACACAAAACTGCACAGAACTGCACTCATGCACAATATATTGGCACTCTGTCACAAACACCAATCTCACACAGACATTAACTCCCACAAACTCATACACAGAATCACTGACAGATTCACACAGTACACTCTCACATAACAAGAAAACAGAAATATTCATACAAGTACTTTCACAGAGCCACTCATGCAAACACTCTGACATATAGATCAAGTTACCCTCCAATACACCTTCCCAACTTGAAAGCAGTGACATATTTCTGCTCCTTCATGATCACTGGATCGTAAACCTGGAACTCCCTTCTCAGCAGCATTGGGAGTGCACATTCACCATGGTTACAACAGCACTTCAGGAGGTCAGCTCACCATCACCTTCTCAAGGGCAATTAAGGATGGGCAACAAATATTGATCTGTTCAATGATGAAAAGATTAAAGAAAATCTGCCAAAACAGCAGAAAACTGTGTGCCAACCTCATGGCCTGGTAAACTCCCCATCCTAAGACCAGCTTGGGGTGAAGATGGCAGTATGGCATCAGGAGCAAGAGCAGGCCATGTGTGATGGACGTAGCCCCAGTGATTGGCTGCAGGGGCGTCTGCAGCAGCAATGACATGGCTCCTTCCAGTGTTTGGGGGTGATGAAGATGCATGCCGCAAAAGCTAGTGCTTCCAAATAAACCTGTTGGACTCTAACCTGGTGTTGTGTGATTTTTAACTTTGTACACCCCAGTCCAACACCGGCATCTCCAAATCATGGAGTTTCTCAGGGTATTGTCATAGGCCCAGTCATAAGTCCAGACATTTTCTGGTGATTGCATAATGTGCAGCAGCATTCATGACTCTTCTGATACCATAGCAGTCCATACCCATGGATAACATACAAGACCTGGACACCATTCACAATAGACACATGCTACATAAAATACAAGCAATATTTGAAAACTGGAAACTCAGCCATATTCCCTTGACTTTCAAATGCCTTATGATCACTGAATTTCCCAGTGTCATAGAAAGTCACCTTTTGCAGTATTCTGGATTCCTAAACTGATACCTTTCTCTATTTTGACAAAATCCTGGGTCTCTAAACCAGGCCGGTTCCTTCATAAATGTGTCGCAGAGTCTGGGGAATTTGGTAGTCACATGCCAATGGTGCCTTCGATAAAGTTGTATGCAGATCATCTTCGATCTCAAAGAAGCCAGGAAATGTGTCTCACGTACGAAGAGTCCAACTTTCTGTTTCCGCTGGACATTTTCTTTGAGCCCTTGTGGTTACTTTACTGATGAACTCAGCATGTTGACTTGCTCAGCCGTACCACTAGAAAATTGTTCTTACTTGGCACAACACCTGTCATTCAAAATGATTCTCCTTTAGCAGGAGAATGACACAAACTCATGAAACTCAGTTGAAGAGCCAGTGTTGATGCAATGAGCTGAATAGCCTCTTTCTGCCCACTAACCCATCTGTGATTCTGTGAAAATGAAGAAATGAAATTTTCTCCTTGAGCTTGTGCCTTCTCACCATCTTTTTCCAATCTACCATCATAATTTGTTCCCCGGGTTATACAGCCATTTGAATAACAAGTTAAAAACTCAACAATAAACTGAAGTGGTGCGCATATCTCAATAGCTTTCTTCAATGATAGGAACATATCCTACCCATCACAGGTTTGACAATAAGTCATGAGATCTTCAATGTCTTTGGAGATCACTGATCAGATTCTGGCTGTACATCTTCTGATCCTCAAGTGTCTCTAGTATATCCTTTCTAGTCTCTCTCATGTTTTCTTTCCAAGATGAAGCTGGAAGAACCAGTCTTCCATTATTCATCAGTGAAATGCTGATTTCACATTTGTGGAATGCTGTTAATGTTTAAAATATGTGTTCATTGCCAAACTACCTATTGTGTGGTTATCCTTTTGACATAATAGTAATAATTGGTACCATATTCCTGGTCACTCTTGTGCAGCTGTTGTATTTGGTGAAGTCAGTTGTGGCCTCGATGTCTTAACAAAAATACAAACTGATTATTTTAAGTGGAGTGGGTTTTGTCTTCTTTTTGGGCTCCTCCATGGGTCCATAGCAAGCTCTTTGAAGTTTTCCACAGGATGGCCCTTGACTGCTTGCTTGCTTACTGACATTTCCTGTTCCTGTGATTTCATGACTGACTGTTTCTTGACCAATTGTCCATTGACTGTAACCAGTTTAATCCTTCCACCACTTGAAGAATACCAATGTTGAACACTCGATATCCTTCAGTATTTATGCTCAAGAATGAGAATTCTTTGATTGTGAATTGTGTCTGTGTTCTCAACTATCTGACATCCTTTGTGTGGTAGAGTTGCTTAATTGCATGGCTTTCCTTTTGCATGCTATATCCCCTCTACCACCTATTATCACTGTTGCAAAATTTAGGAAATATTAGAATATCCTTTATTGTCATGTGTACTCAAATACTGAAGTACAGGAGTACAGTGAAAGTCTACAATGTCACTCCAGATGGGCTATCTTAGGTATAAAGTACCTAGGTACAGATCTTAACTACAATATATAGAAATAAAGGGAAAAAGAAAGGAAAAAAGTTACATTATTTAAACATGATCACAGAATAAGTTAGAAAATTAGAATAAAGTTAAAAAAGTAAACATTCCAGTCTTTCAGTAGATCAGAGCGGGGGCGGGGGGAGTAAACAATGTTTCTTCAGCCATGACATAGCCATCTGATACTATAGTAACACGTGGCCTGTTTCAAACTTAAAACTACTAAGGTATCTCTTGCCGTAAATATCTTCTTGCCAAAACGTTTGGATTGGATTATTTACTTCCACTAGGAATAACTTTGACTTTTCTTCTGCTGTAATCTGTTCTATCTCATTAACTTCTTTGACTGAGTAGCTATTGGACTTCTTGATGCTCTGTAACTGTGTCCTACTTCTATGTAGCTTCTGAATGTAATATATTGTTTTACGGGTGAAGCAGTATTTTTTTAAAGCCGAGTGCTGCTTGTGCCTTTGATGCTTCCTTGCTCCACCGTTTTGGCACTGATACTAAGTCTCTGTTGCCTAGCCTACCCTCTATATTAGTTTCACACGTGTATCTTTAGAGTTTTAGGAACTGAATGGATTCTACTGATCTTTTCAAAGACTGATCCGCTCTTCTGAGGACTTCTGTTCCACTCACCACTTAAATGGCTTTCTCCATAGTCAGGTCTTCTTTGCCCTGCAATAAATCTGACAAAAACTCTTCCAACAACAACAATATCAGTAAGTGTCCTACTTTTTATGCTTTCTGACTTCCAAGTTTCATAATCACATTTTTCCATCATCTATAGAGAACATTGATTAAATTATTTATGAATTCTCCTGGATGCTAAATCTTTTGTTTAAATCTTAAGAGTCGTGGAGTCATCGAGCTGTACGGCACAGAAACAGACCCTTCGGTCCAACTCATCCATGCCGACCAGATATCCTAAGTTAATCTAGTCCCATTTGCCATCACTTGGCCCATATCTCTCCAACCCTTCCTATTCATATATCCATCCAGATCTCTCTTATATGTTGTAATTGTACTGGATAATCCAAGATGGAAGATGGGAAAAAATTGTGGGTGTAAGAGATGCTCCTTTTCTGAGGTACTTTACATGTTTGAGCTGATTTTGTTGAATTCCATGAACAATAATTCCATGAACAGCTGATGAAACTGTTGCATTGTTTTGGAACATTGCGGAAAAAAAGATCAAAACAATGGCATTTTAAAAAGGAGGAAGAGAGACAAAGGCAGAGATCGCATGGTCAGTGCGAGGGAGTGAGAAACAAGCCAACACTGCTGTCTGACACAGCAGTAAATCTACACAGCTACAGCCTTTGCTGTTTGAGTTCACCTGAATTTTGCTGTTTCAAGAATTTAGTTTCTTCTAAGGTTAAAATATTTGTCAAAAACTTTTAGAACTTCACCAAATGTATCTGTTTCTTCTTTTATACCTCAATGAGCTGTAACATCATGGGCCAAATTGAATACAAAAATACATTTGTGTGTTCAGCTTCTCATTTAGTATCTAGTTTGGAAGCCAATCCGCCTTAAGAACTGTTTTGTCAAAGATGCCAACTCTGTGTTCTATTTGGCCCACCTCAGAAATTAAAACTTCCTAGCAATATTATTTCTGCTGCCTCATCTTCCTAATACGATCATTTATTTACCCTACTTTCATTCTGCTGTACAGAATCATAATCATATAGCATGGACACAGACCCTTGAGTCCAACTCGCACATGCTGACCAAATTTCTCACCATTTTCCTTGCATTAAATTATTTCCGTTATGTGATAAAAGCATTGCTACTATATTTAGCATTATTGTAATATGTGTGGTCAAATGAAGGATTCCCACCTTCTGCAAATAACGTGGATGATTCCCACCTTTTTGTGGCCCAATAAATGATTCACATTCTCTTTAATATCTTTACTGAATAAATCCTTGTGACTTTAAAGATAATGCAGGTCTCTCAAGATCTTTGTTTAATAAATCTCACTGCTTGAAGCATTAAAGACAAATCTGTGTTCTTAAGGGCTTTATTGATTGTCTCTATAACCCAAATGTTCTCTTTAACAGATCTCGCAAGACAATTGTACTGTCTGTGGTTCTAATAGCAATCCCTCTGGTTTTGTTTCCACATGGATTAGTTCTGCTGTCTGTGGTCTTAATAGGTTATTCCTGCCTTTGCTGTGGTTTAACTAAAGAATCGTAGTTTCTTCTGCTGCATTCATATTCTCCAGCTTTTCCTTTTAGTCAGACCTTACCAGCTAAGGCTTCATATTTGCCTCAATATCGCTTTAATTCTGGCTTTGTGACATGCCTGATGCTGCAAACCCATTTTCAAATCGCTTTTGTTGCCCTCAATTTCTCTGGCTGTGCCTCCTGTGCATGTTTCTGAGGTTGCCAGCACTTGCTCTGAGCTATAATTACCCAGCTTGCCACTACCGTGGGCAGCACGGTGGCACAGTGGTTAGCACTGCTGCCTCACAGCGCCGGAGACCCGGGTTCAATTCACAGGCGACTGACTGTGTGGAGTTTGCACGTTCTCCCCGTGTCTGCGTGGGTTTGCTCCGGTTTCTTCCCACAGTCCAAAGATGTGCAGGTCAGGTGAATTGGCCATGCTAAATTGCCCGTAGTGTTAGGTAAGGGGTCGATGTAGATGTAGGGGTATGAGTGGGTACGCTTCGGCGGGACAGTGTGGACTTGTTGGGCCGAAGGGCCTGTTTCCACACTGTAAGTAATCTAATCTACTTTCCCTCGGTGCGTAACTACACTACGTTTGTAAAGGTTTCATCCTTTCACATCAGGGATTTTGAATTTGACTCATGGAGCCTCTGATGTCTGTTTGCTTTTGAGCTGAACTTCGATGTGAGACCACTCCAGAAGCTCCTTGGTGCCTTGATTGGGAAAGGAGATCCATGAAAGAGGCAACCCCATCTTTTTCAATGCCACCCAGGCAGGTTTACCTGCCAGCTTGCCATGTGCTGCCAACCATCCCGAGCTGGTCAAGAATATGTGGTTGAGTACAAAATTGCTATTTATTGGCCGTTTAAGGGTCTCACTTGGCACTGGGGCAAACTGGCAAAGTCTTGCCTGCTGCATATGAGAACAAGTTCAATTAAGGGTCAAGGAAGATGGAGTGCAAATAAAGCCTTGTAAAATTTCTACTCTGCTCTAAACCAATAAATTTATTTTCTCCACAAAAAGAAGAAAGCATGTTGAAACCTTCAGAGAGAGAGTCATATTATTGCAATTTCCTGCTTGGTCTGCAGCCCGCTGTCACTCCCCATTCACATACCTTTATCGCTCCACAACATTCCTGAAGCTTTTCGGATCTAGTTTTCCCATCTGTAGCATGACAGTAGAATACCCTGGGGAATATGACACAGGAAATGCAATAACTCTGACATAGAAAAACGCATTTCAAACTCTGTCACAACAGCTTAACTTCTAATCACTTCCGTTACCTCAGTGAGAACAGTGGCACAAGACTTGTGCAACAGTGTAACTTTACAGAAGAGATAGAGCAAAACAAAATTTAAATATGTTAATTGGCAGATCTTTTGTTCAAAGAATCAACTGAGCATACATGTCATATGCATATACTGTAAAGAATGCTTTGTAGAATCATATAAGCCCTACAGTGTGAAAAGAGGTTTATATAAAATGTTTCATCTCATCATTAATTTAACTAATGTTCCACATTTTAGGTTGTATAAACAGCACCTTGCATTTGTATATCACCTGTGGCACGGTGGCTCAGTGGTTAGCACTGCTGCCTCACAGTGCCTGGGTCCCAGGTTTGATTCCAGCCTTGGGCATCTGTCTGTGTGGAGTTTGCACATTGTCTGCGTGGGGGTGCTCCACAGTCCAGCGATGTGCAGGTCAGGTGAATTGGCCATGCTAAATTGCCCGCTGGTGACACTGCATACTGGTGGTGGATGGGGGAATGTTGAGGGTGGCGGCTCGGGTGCAAATCAAATGGGCTGCTTTGTCCGAGATTGTGACAAATGTCTTGAGTGTTTTAGGAGTTGCATCCATTCAGGCAAATGGAGTGTATTCCATCAAACTCCTGAAATTTGCTGATGATAGACAGAAGTTTAGGAGTCAGAAGGTGAGTCTTTTTTTTATCTCAGGATTCCCAGCCTCTGAACTGCTTTTGCAGTAACTTAAGCATCGTGGCGAATGATAACTCCCAGGTCATTGACAGTGGAGGATTCAGTGATGGTGACACCATTGTGCTAATATGTCTCCAAACAGTGGAACCTTTTCCCCCATTTTCCCATTGACTTCAGTTTTGCTAGGCTTCCTTGATACCATACTTGAATAAATGTTATTTTGATATCAAGTGCAGTCACTCTTGAGTTTAGCTATTTTGCCCATTTGAACAAAGGTCAAAGTCAGGGGTTGAGTGGCCTTGGCACAACCTAAATTGGATATCAGTGAGCAGGCTCTTGCTGTCTAAGCAATGTTTGATTATCACTATCAATTACACTTCTATCAATTTACTCATGGGTAAGTGAGCTCTAAGGACTGTAATTGGCCAGATTGAATGCCTTTTTGCAGACTCGATATACCAGAGCAGTTTCCATCTTATTGGGTAGATGCCAGTACTGCAGTTGTACTTAATTAAGGATACAATGACATGTGACGGGAACCTTAACTGCACAGCTAACCACCCAATTAAAGCGACTTACAGGAACAATTAAAGAACATGTCCCATCCATGCCATCATGGCAGAAGTGGCTGCTATTGCTTTATCAATGGGTTACTGAGGGAACTATGCCCCTACAAATGAGGAATGTTAACAGCATAAAGGATTCTGGGTAATTCAAGATGGTAGGGTAGATGGGAAAAAATTGTGACTCTAAGAGCTGCTCCTTTTTTTGAGGTATTTTAGGTGTTGAAGGTGATTTCCTCGAATTCCAAATTAGTGTTTTATATGCTGTTGCATTATTTTGGAACTTTGGGGGAAATCAGATCAAAACAATGGCACTTTAAAAAGGAGGAAGAGAACGAAGGCAACAAACACATGGTCAATGAGAGAGAGAGAGAAACCTCCGCTGCTGTCTGACACAGCAGTGAATCTGCACAGCTACTACCTTTACTGTTTGAGTTCAAGTATTTCTGGACATCAGAGTGCGTCTAAGAAAAACTAGCAAATAGCAAAATTCACAACTGACCTTGGAGAAACATTTGTTGGAAGAGCTCACAGCACAGGAGCAGAGAAGTGCATGGTTTTTAAGTGTAACTTTGCTGTCTTTTCTTCTTAGTGAGTAGAATGGGTTATTCCTGGTTCTATGTTTTATTGAGATCTGTCTCTTGATTAAAATTTAAAAATATAAGACATAGGTACAAAGTTAGCTTGGAGCAGTGCTTTTTAGAACAGTACGATTGTGCTATTTTCTGTAGATTGTTAAGGTGCAAAATTGGCTTTTAGTAAGTGATGTGCTCTCCCTGTCAGATTTGGCAGTTTATGATGAATTTCCATGTTACTGATGATTATGTCTGCAGTAAGTGTTTTTAGTTGTGAATCCTCTCAGATCGCATGGATCGGTTGGAACAGCAGTTAGAGGCAATGAGGAATTTACAGGAGCCGAAGGTGTGATGATTGGCAGTTATAGGAAGGGAGACTGCAGGTACAATCAGGTAATTGGGTTACTACTATGAGAGGGAGGCAGATGGTACAGGAGTCTCTTATGGCTATCCCCATCTCAAACAGGTGTGCTGTTTTGGAAAATGTAGGGTGTGATGGACTCTCAGGGGAATGTAGCACAAACAGTCAAGTTTCTGGCTTGACTGGCTCAAATGTAATGAGGGGTATGTCAGGTTCCAAGCTACCGATTATGATAGGGGACTCTCTAGTCAGAGGCACGTGCAGACGTTTCTGTGGCTGGCGTTGAGAAATCAGAATGATGTGTTACCTCCCTGTTGCCAGTATCAAGGAAATCTCTGAGAGGGTGCAGAATATTCTCAAAGGGGAGTGGAACCAGATGGTGGTCGTTGTACATGTTGAAGCTAACGATATAGGAAGTAAAAAGGATGAGATTCTGAAGGGAGAATATAGGAAGTTAGGCAGAAATTTAAAAAGGAGGTCCTCGAGGATAGAAATATTTGGATTACTCCTGATGCGACGAGCTGTAAGGGTAGGAATAGGAGGATAGAGCAGATGAATGTATGGCTGAGGAGCTGGTGCAGGGGAGAAGGATTCACACTTTTGGATCATCCGAATCTCTTTTGGGGTAAAAGTGACCTGGATAAGAAGGACGGATTGCATCTGAATTGGAAGGGGAATAATATGCTGGCAGGGAGGTTTGCTCGAGCTACTCGGGAGGATTTAACCTAATAAGGTGGGACCCAGGGAGATATGAGGAAAGAGATCGATCTTAGGCTGAAACAGTTGAGAAAGGGAGCAAATCAAACAGTCAGGGCAGGCAGGGACAAAGCAGAGAATGAGATAAATGATACTACATTTATTTCAATGCAAGAGGCCGAACAGGGAAGACAGATGAACTCAGGGCATGGTTAGGAACATGGGACTGGGATATTATAGCAATTACAGAAACATGGCTCAGGGATGGAAGGACTGGCAGCTTAATATTCCAGGATACAAATGCTACAGGAAGGATAGAAAGGGAGGCAAGAGAGGAGGGGGAGTGGTGTTTTTGATAAGGGATAGAGTTACAACTGTGCTGAGGGAGGATATTCCCAGAAATACATCCAGGGAAGTTATTTGGATAGAAATGGTAGGTGTGGGGAATGCGGATGACTAGAGAAATTGAGGGTTTGGTTGAGAAAAAGAAGGAAACATATGTCAGGTATAGACATCAGAGATTGAGTGAATCCTTAGAATATAAAGGCAGTAGGAGTATACTTAAGAGGGAAATCAGGAGGGCAAAAAGGGGACATGAGATAGCTTTGGCAAATTGAGTTAAGGAGAATCCAAAGGGATTCTCCTTAATTCACTGAATTCACTCTCGGGGTACATCTGTATTTAAGTATTTGAATAATCTAATGTTATGTTTCCACAATCTCACTCATTATCCAAGCAAAGGAATTTGTAGAAACATTGCTTATTCAATAATGACCTTCTGGCTGACTTCTTACACAAACCTTTTGCTTCTGTTAGCTCTTGGCTGTTTTTTGATGTTTAAATGTTCAGTAAGCTCAGGGAGTATTGGTCATCCTGCATTGGAAATGGTTAAATAATTTTTATAGCAAGAAAATATTTTCTCAATAGTGAACAGGTGATGAAAAAGAAATCTGATCTTTTTTACACATGACTTCTTCTAGTTACATAATCTTTAACACGTTTTGCTAATGATCAATGCAACACATTTAACCACAACCTTCTGGAAATGCCCTCCAGCCTACGTCAACTTTCATTTGTGACTCACAGGATTTAGACAATAAATACAGATGTTGAATAATGTGGATCGGACATAGACTGCAACAATATACAAGAGTAAGAAGATAAAGTATATTGTACAAGGAAATCACAATGAGCAGCAAGGTTACTCTCATCACCCTTACTCTCTTTGTATTTTATGTGGCTGCCACACAAGGTAAGAAATGAATAAACTGTGGAATTGAATGTTATTTTTCAGAACCTAGAATTAAATTTGAATCCGCTCGCAAACAAAATTTATCCTAAAGTTCTTGTTTTGGAATTACTATTGTAATTATCCATGCATTTTCCACGATACATTGAAATGGAGGCAAGTAGAAATTTACAGTGATCTACATGTTTAATTCAATTTTTTTAGAGAAAGTTCAATGGAAAGTGATAATGAAAAGGATGCTTTCATGTCATTGGGATATGGACCTAACTAGCTAAGCCAGCATTAATTGGCCATTCTACATGTCCCTCAAGAATGTGACAGCGAGTTGCCTTCTTGAATCACCATAGCTCTTAGAGTGATGGAACACCTTTTTCTAAATTAACTGTCAATAGCAGAAAGTTAGAAATTAAATTTCAGTACAAATAAGAAGGTACACCTCTGAAAAAGAAAATTCAACTGTTTTCAGAACTAATCCTTTGTATATTTTGATTTTGTAGCTGCATCCATTGGAAGAACAGGAATGAACCTGCGCTGTCAGTGTATCAAAACATCTTCGAACTTCATCCATCCACAGTTCATGGAGAATATTGAAATCATTCCAAGTGGGCCCCATTGTGAAAACGTGGAGATTATGTAAGTGTTTACAATGGAATATTTATGAATCTTACTTATTTTAGATGTACATTTAATTATTGTTTTAATAAAATGTTGTTTTAAAATATAGTCAAAATAGATAAAACAACATGCAAATAGTACAAAATAGCATTGCTTAAAATGCTACAGGAATGTCGCTTCATTTAGGTGTCTGGATCTTTAACATTTTAGAGTTTTAACTCCTCACTTTATTTATTACTGGGAAAGAAATAACTTGAAATGGTCACTTGTAAAATTTCCTTTTGACTCAAACGGAATGCAATTTGTCCATAGCGATGCAATTTACTTAAAGAAACACAGAGAACTTGGAGACTCAAGTGTTAAGTGATTTTACACTATGTTAGGCATGTTGCTGAGCTTATCCACTTAAACCTTTGCAATTGAGTAGCATGGAACCAGGGTGCAACCTTCTGGTGAGTAAATAAAACTCACCTACCTATTTTGGCTTAGAGTTATCAGCCCCCCACCCCCTCTCCGGCCTATCACCCTCACCTTAACCTCCTTCCACCTATCGCATTCCCAACGCCCCTCCCCCAAGTCCCTCCTCCCTACCTTTTATCTTAGCCTGCTTGGCACACCCTCCTCATTCCTGAAGGAGGGCTTATGCCCGAAACGTCGATTCTCCTGCTCCTTGGATGCTGCCTGACTTGCTGCGCTTTTCCAGCAACACATTCTTCAGCTTAGAATTATCAGCAGTCCAGTCAGAGAAGTTTTCCACCCACTGATGGGTTTGCTTCCCCACAACCAGTCAATAAGCCAAACCTGTCAATCAAGAGTGAACATGCATCCTGGCATTAAACTGTGAATTCTGCCAAGAAAAGATTAATCTCTCAGTAACTGGTATATTATTGCAAAACTTGCATGACACTAAAAAGACTCCACTTGGCTTTCTTCCCCATGGGCAATAGCCATTTATTGATCATCTGATATTTGTCAGAGCATGGATTTTAACCCTTGCTCAGAGAACTGCACTATTGGAAGCCCCACTGATTGGTTTGTGAGTAATGTAACTTAAAATGAAATGTCTGAATCCATTGCCACCAGTTTCCTGGACACAAGCATAAAAATGTACCATAATCTATCTTTTCAGGACATTGAAACTAGTTTTATGCTTTTTTGCAAGCTTGGGAACAGGTAGATCAATGTTACTTCACAAGTTACAGTTCATAGTTTTAGCATCAATGTCTTAACTCTCTGAAACCTAATCAAAGTGGGCACCAAATATATCAGCAATGCTTTTACTCACAGCTCCTGCCAGCCACTGTCATTCAGTGGTACAGAGCTTGTTCTTCCACTGTTTGGAAGGTGCCTGCTTTAACCAGGATACAGGATCTGTATTGCAACATGACAACCATCTTGATCTCACTGGTTTCAAGTCCAAACCATAGCACAAAATTGATTGTCAACGGCTTAATCCATGTTGCCAAAAACAATGTTACCCAAACAAGTATAGCCAGGGTTTTATGATTCAACAAGATGTCGACTTACAGAGTTGGTGCCAATCTTTCCAGTTATTCACAATCTCACATCACAGATTGATCATGGATCTCACACTGGGTCTGCTGTCAAGTGCGCACCATCCCCAAACCAGGAAGATGTTAAAATAGAATTAAGAATTTCAATAGCATTGTATTGATAATGTTTGTTATACCCATGTTCTGATAACGGACAGCCAATTTGAAATGTATGTATCTTTCACTCCTTTAGTGTCACTCTTCAAAGCAGTGATCGGGTTTGTCTGAATCCCAAATCCCCCTGGGTGAACAAAGTTATTAACAGAATAATGAGTCGGTAAGTTTCTACTCCTGTATAGGTCAAGGAATGGGCAGGGGAGAGCCTTTCCACTGTGATTCTAGTTAGAGCAGTAAAAAGTCCTTGGTGTACGGCATATAGTGCAAACCCTTTTGAATCATCACTTGTACCTTGCAGAAAGATCAGAATGTCCAAGATTTTACGATAGAAAGGATATTAAGGAAAATTCAGTGACCCACAGTTTGCTCTTGGATCCATATTGGCAGATATTTAATAGGAAGGGTAGGAGTTCAGGGAAAAACACTATTGCGCTGCCTCTCCTAACTGCTTGAGTGCAGTTGCTGACAGGGGCATGGGATTGCAGCATTTAGGCAGTGTTTTAATGCCTAAAGACCAGATATCCACCAAGAGGGCCTCCAAAACTACCAGATCTTTATTGACCACAAGCTTTTCTACAATTATTTTATTAATTTTCATTTATCCCACAGTTCCAAGAAGACTACTGAAGATCAATGAAGATAACGTCACTGCACAATGCTGACAAATACCATTCCAAGGACTCTGTCGAACTTAAGGCTTCATATTTGCTGACCATCTTGTTCAGATTTTCCAAGATCACAACAGCCAGTGTTTGTAGAACTGTCTGAAGTCGGCATTCAATATTTATGTATTTATTTATTTAACAATGTTTGCACTTGAGAATAAACAGATTTTTTTTTTCTGTTTATTTTGTACCATTGTATCTGATTGACAGAATCTTGTAAACTGTTATCATTTGGACATGTGATTTTCCATGTGATAAATAGCAGCATTTGTTGCATAAATAATTATATTGACAAATTGATGGTAGATTGTCATTTGGCAGAACTACATCAGTTTCTCAGGTTGCACTGTACTATTATCAGTGGAAAATTAAGTTTACAACATTCCTTTGTTATCATCTTCTTTCAAATTTGTGGTCACATCAAGATGTTGCAGGGCACAGTCATGAAGAGGGAATTTATTTATCACTGTGATCTATTATCAGGATTGTGATTCTGAGCAGCTCAATTATTAATTACAAACCACCATTTTAATTAATACACTTCAATATTTATGAGCACTCAATTTTCTATTAAACTATTTTACTTATATCTATTATGTGCAGAGAATAAATCTTAATGTTATCAAAACTGGATTTTCCCTGATCAATTTAAATTTTTTGAATGTATTACACTGCTTGGAGTTTTTAATTTTATCAAGAAATAAATTATTTCATTTATTTAATGTTTAAAATGTGCAATGTCTTACTTTCTAAAAAAATTGACTTTTTATCATAAACAATTGTTAAAATATTTTGAAGTTGGGTGAAAAACAAGAATATGAATTTACTGCATAATAATGATTGCCACCCTCTACAGATTATTTGGATTGTCAGGGATTCATTTTCCAAGTTTTGTTGCAAGTAAATTGTGGGAGAATACTGGAAATAGATATTGTGGTTTGAACATAGTATCTGTAACTTGCGACTTGCTTAGTTGAATTGAAAGGGCTTCTCAATGTTTGAAGACTTTCTATTTAGCATTAACAGTCTCTCTCCCTCTCCCTCTCTCTCTCTCTCTCTCTCTCCTTTTCACCTCCAACCTCTGCTGCTTCATTCTATTCTTTCACCCTTTGTGTTAATACTCTCTTTGTTGCCTCTTCTTTGCTGTCCAGCTAAATTGTAATGAGCAGCATATTACTGCTGCAGGTCATACTGATTCTTGTCCATAGCGCCACCCTGATGTAAATGAATAAACCTGCAAAATATTCAACATAACCATGCACCAAAAGTTCATAAGTTCACCACAAGTTATCGGAGCAGAGTTAGGCCATTCAACCCAATGAGTCTACTACACCATTCGGTCATGGCTGATATGCTCCTTTCTTCTCCTCCCTTCTCTCCATATCCCTTCAACCCATTACCAATTAAAAATCTGTCTAACTCCTTCTTAAGTTTACTCACTGTCCCAGCATCCACCACAATTTTAGGGTAGCAAATTCCACAGGTTCTCAACCCTCTGGGAGAAGTGATTTCTCCTCAACCCTATTTTAGATGTGCTTCCCCCTTATCCTAAGACTATCACCTCTCATCCTGGAATGCTCCACAAGAGGAAGCATCCGTTCCATGTCTGTTTTACCCACACATTTATCATCTTGAATACCTCCATTTGATTTCCACACATTCTTCTAAATTCCAAAGAGTATAGGCCTAAACTCTTCAATCTTTCTTCATAAAACAAACCCCTCATCTCTGGGATCAATCTAGTGAACCTCGTCCGAACTGCCTCCAAGAAGGGGATCAAAACTTGTGCACAATACTCCAGGTGCAGTGTCACCAATGCCTTGTATATTTGCAACAATAATTCCTTACCTTTATATTCTATGCCTTCAGCTATAAAAGCTGTTGTGCCTGCCACACAGTGTGTTTGAACTCTTATATCTAGCTAAAGAACTGAGAGTTAACTCTTAATAATAGTAAAACAATAATACGCATTAATTTGACATGATGAATATTAGAACAACAAATACACTATGAACTAACAATAAACAGTACAAATCTATCATATGCTTTATCTTAACTCTTCATGATGATATACCACCACATTAGAACTTGGCCAGGCTCCACATGGCGAAGTCGTCTGGTCTTCTTCAGATGGTTACGGAGGTGTCTTCTCTTTTGGTAGTTATTCTAGAGTTACCATGCTGAATGTGGTTTTGTGGTGATTCTTATACTCCAAAGTCTTTGTGCCCTGTTAGGAGAGTCTTAAGTATCTTCTAATGGATCGATTAAGTTTGATCACCCTGATCGATCGGACTCAACCAGGTGTTGGCACGCTGATGGCATGGTGGTTCTTAAGTGTCCATTACTGGAGGGGCTGGGTGCACGGGGCCTTCTCCAAATGAGGGTGTGAGGTGCCTCCATGTCTGTAGCACACCTCGATGTTTCTGACTGTCCTTTTCAGTTGTCCCATTCTAACCCAAATTCAGGTGTGTATTGTAGGGTGTGCAGCTACCAGGTGCGTTTACAAACTGTCAGAAAGCTGGTCCTTTTTTCTCAAAGTTACTGCGTCCTTGATCTTTTTTCAAGAGGGGCTATAAAACAGCCCAAGCTCTGAAACAGCTGAGTTGGTGCAGAGATTAATGGTTTATTGGGGCCCTTTTTCTTTACCCCTAAATCTCAGGCCAAAGGCTTTCATGCTTTAGAAATAACTTGTATAATGAAAGGGGAGTGGCCAGTCCTGGAAGCTGAGGTTTTTTTTGGTTCAGTTACAGCAGGGGATGTGTGAAACAAGCTGCTGGACTTCTCTCACTCCTTGCAAACTGTAAACCTTTTGTTTGATTTTACCTTTCGTGCTAAGAGATGTGTGTATTGGGACTGTTGCATGTATTTTCGGAACAGCATCATTACGTCGGGTTTGGATAGGATAATTTATCGGGTATTCTTTTTTCTGTTCTTTGTGTTGCATTCTGTAATTTTGTAAATACATTTTGTTTGTTTAAAACCTAGCAATTGACCCAGCTAATTTACACCAGGAATATCCACTGTACACCTAGCTAAATAAATAGTAAAGTTATGGTCTGGGCTACCTGCTTCAAAATGTTTTGAGGTTCTTGGCCTACTCCATTACAAGCCTGTCTAGATTCTGCAGGAAGTGGATTAGCACAGTCACTTTGGTCAAGGCTGCTTCCAATTTCCCAGCCTGCTTTAATGACTGTCCATCTTTTGTAACTCCATGATAAGGTCATTACTTTCCATCATTATTCCGAGTGCCCCGTCTGGTCACAGCCCCTCCGTTTGATCCTGTATGTGAAGCGTGATGGGTTACATAATTAAAAAAAGCTCTTGTGCGGTGACTACACAATCATCCAAGTACAAGCAAAGCATACTTAAACCAATATATGCTTACAGAGAGTATATGAGAATCAAGCAAACATCGTAAACTAAATAAATAAGGAGAACTGAGCAAATACAAGACAGATTCATAATGAAAGATACAATTACCAAACAATGTTATAAAGTCATAATAAAAAAAGTCATTAACACTATTCATATATGATGATAACTATGATTCATTGGGCCTAGTCAAATATTTGTAAGGTCTCAATAAGTTCAGGGAGACTGTAAGTGGATTGAGGTCTCCAAATTCAGTTTGTTTGACAGCTTATTTTTCCACCGTGAAAATTTAACAGTGAGGATGGTGAGGCATACCAGGGCAACCAGAAGTAGCAACACAGACACAAGGCAAACCTAGGGATGGATTTGTATGTTGGAGCCCCAGTCCCGTAAATCCATCCACCAAGTCATTACTTAAACCTCCTTTATCTGTTTGGTACTGTGGGCCTGCTGTATAACCTTGTTGAAGGTTCTATGGGCTGTGGCCAACTGGCCTCGAGTCTGGTGTAACTCTCCCCGGTAGGGGCTGGAGACCAGTGTCGCACCGCTCCAGAAATTCCCCCAGTGTTTGCCAGAGTTCCTCACTCAGATTGAATTCCACCCTCTCTCTTCTGTGTATTCTTAATAGCAATATTAGGCCTATCCTGGCAGGTATATGTGGCTTACTACTGAAGGTGGTCTTGGTGATATTACATTGGACCATCCCATACTGCCCCATACTGATACAGTCCCATACTGATACTGTCCCATACTGATACTGTCCCATACTGTCCCAGACTGATACTGTCCCATACAGATACTGTTCCATACTGCCCCATACTGTCCCATACTGATACAGTCCCATACTGATACTGTCCAATACTGCCCATACTGTCCCTTATTGATACTGTCCCATACTCTCCTATACTGTCCCATACTACGGCATACTGATACTGTCCCATACTGTCCTATATTGTCCCTTACTGATACTGTCCCATACAGATACTGTCCCATACTGATACTGTCCCATAATGTCACATACTGTCCCATTCTGATACTGTCCCATACTGATAGTATCCCGTACTGATACTGTCCCATACTGTCCTATACTGATACTGTCCCATACTGATACTGTCCTGTACTGATACTGTCCCATACTGTCCTATACTGATACTGTCCCATACTGATACAGTCCCATACTGCCCCATACTGATACTGCTCCATACTGTCCCATACTGATACTGTCCCATGCTGTCCCATTCTGATACTGTCCCATACTGATACTATCCCATACTGTCCATACTGACACAGTCCCATACTGATACTGTCCCATACTGTCCCATGCTGTCCCATACTGATACTGTCCCATACGCCCCATACTGATACTATCCCATACTGATACTATCCCATACTGTCCCATACTGACACTGTCCCATACTGATACTATCCCATACTGTCCCATACTGACACTGTCCCATACTGATACTGTGCCATACTGCCCCATACTGATACTGGCCCATACTTTCCAATACTGTCCCATACTGATACTGTCCCATACGAATACTGTCCCATTCTGTCCCATACTGATACTGCCCCATACTGCCCCATACTGATATTGTCCCATACGATGCTGTCCCATACTGATACTGTCCCATACTGATACTGTCTCATTCTGTCCCATACTGTCCCATACAGATTCTGCCCCATACTGTCCCATACTGATACTTCCCCATACTGATACTGTCCCATACTGATACTGCCCCATACTGTCTCATACTGTCCCATACTGATACTGTCCCATACTGTCCCATGCTGTCCCATACTGATACTGCCCCATAGTGATACTGTCCCATAATGTCCCATACTGTCCCATACTGATACTGCCCCATACTGTCTCATACTGTCCCATACTGATACTGTCCCATACTGTCCTAAACTGTCCCATACTGATACTGCCCCATAGTGATACTGTCCCATAATGTCCCATACTGATACTGTCCCATACTGTCCTATACTGTCCCATACTGATACTGTCCCATACAGACACTGTCCCATTTTGTACCATACTGATACTGTCTCATACTGTCCCATACTGTCCCATACAGATACTGTCCCATTCTGTCCCATACTGATACTGTCCCATACTGTCTCATACTGTCCCATACTGATACTGCTCCATACTGTCCCATACTGCCCCATACTGATACCGTCCCATACTTATACTGCCCCATACTGTCCCATACTGATACTGTCCAATGCTCTCCCATACTGTCCCATTCTGATATGGTCCCACACTGTCCCATACTGCCCCATACTGATACTGTCCCATACTGATACTGTCCCTTACTGTCCCATACTGATAGTGTCCCATACTGTACCATACCGTCCCGTATTGATACTGTCCCATACTGCCCCATACTGATACAGTCTCATACTAATACTGTCCCACACTGTCCCATACTGCCCCATACTGATACTGTCCCATACTAATATTGTCCCATACTGATACTGTCCCATACTGCCCCATACTGATACTGTCCCATACTAATACTGTCCTATACTGTCCCATACTGCTACTGTCCCATACTGTTCCATACTGTCCCATACTCTCCTATATTGTCCCATACTGATACTGTCCCATACTGTTCCATACTGTCCCATACTCTCCTATATTGTCCCATACTGTCCCATACTGCTACTGTCCCATACTGTCCCATACTGTTCCATACTGTTCCATACTCTCCTATATTGTCCCATACTGTCCCATACTGATACTGTCCCATACTGTCCCATACTCTCCTATATTGTCCCATATTGATACTGTCCCATACTGTTCCATACTACTCCATATTTTACTGTCCCACACTGTCCCATACTGTCCCATACTGATACTGTCCCATACTGTTCCATACTACTCCATATTGATTCTGTCCCACACTGTCCCATACTACTCCATATTGATACTGTCCCACACTGTCCCATACTGCCCCATACTGATACTGTCCCATACTGTCTCATACTGATACTGCCCCAAACTGTCCCATACTGCCCCATACTGATACTGCCCCATACTGTTCCATACTGTCCCATACTGATACTGCCCCAAACTGTCCCATACTGCCCCATACTGATACTGTCCCATACTGTTCCATACTACTCCATACTGATACTGTCCCATACTGTCCCATACTGTCCCATACTGATACTGTCCCACACTGAAACTGTCCCATACTGATACTGTCCCATACTGTTCCATACTACTCCAGACTGATACTGTCCCATACTGATTCTATCCCATACTGTCCCATACTGATACTGTCCCATACTGCTCCATACTGATACTGTCCCATACTGACTCTGCCCCCATACTAATACTGTCCCATTCTGATACTGTCCCATACTGAGTCAAGAGTGTGGTGCTGGAAATGCACAGCAGGTCAGGCAGCTTCCGAGAAGCAGGAGAATCAATGTTTCGGGCATAAGCCCTTCATCGGGAATTCCTGATGCCAAAGTGTCGATTCTCCTGCTGTTCGGATGCTGCCTGACCTGCTGTGCTTTTCCAGCACCGCACTCTCGATCTCCAGCATCTGCAGTCCTCACATTCTCCTGATAATTTGAGGTGTTTCTTTCTCTTAAATAAATGTGCTATCTATTCATCACTGATGCAGGATGGAACCTGTTTCTGTCTAACCTGTTCAAGATTTTCCCTCAACTGTTCCATTAACTACTGTCCACATGTGCTGCACAGGGTTCGGTTCTGTGTCTGCCATTATCTTCCGATTTCCTTTTTATTATCTGGTTTATTGTTTTGGCAAGTCCTTCCAGCATAGCAACCATATGGCAGCTGGCTTAATTTCCCATTAGTTCCCATTCCGCATCCTGCTAACTATTTTCATTAATTGTGTCCAAGGTTATTTATCAGGCCAGAATTCTAAACTTATTGTCCAGATCGGCCAAAGCAAGGGTGTGAATGGGTGATATGCCTGCCCCATATGCTGCTGCTAAGTCATTCAGTATTTCCTCTTTATTTTGTCTCTCTCTTATGGTTTTGGTTTTCCTGTTGTCTGTCCCTATCTCTTGTCCCAATAATATATGGGTCAAGTGGAGGTATAGTTGACTTAGAAACAGCACTATTCTGATAGTTGAGTTCCTGCTGAATACACCACCACAGGCACCAACTTGGGATGGATGTTATCATATAAGGTTTTCCCAAATGGCCTTAAAACTAGTCCGTTTTGTGAACCAGTGGTGGCTTCAGGATAAATGAGTTGGGGTGTCTCTGCAGCTGGTTTCAGGCCGTTCCTAATTTCATGCAGAACGAACTTCCCTTCCACGGGTTTCCCGAGGCATCACTGCCTCAGTTCCAACCCCTTTTCTGGGCCACTTGCTAAGCATCCTATCTTGGGACACTCATTGCCTGAGAATCGACACCAACCGCCCTTGATTTCCACGCTCACGTAACAGTCACCTGAGCTTCCATTTACTTTTTTGTATACCGCTCGCTGATTGTTGCATCCTAACATTATCCCCTTATCGGGATCTACCCACAACACATCAGCCTCACATTCACCAGCATCCAATGGACCAAACCACAAACATCCTGGGTACATGTACCCAGGTTTATTAAATGTCTCATGGTTCCCGATGGCAATGATGATCCTGACGAGGTATATCTTGAACGTATCTTGTGTAGGCTTGGTTATCCTGGGGAGAGATCAAGGTTGCTTCTGTTGGTATCCAAATTTAATAGCTGAATAGTTGTGACTAACATAATGCCTCTGATGCATTTGCCCTAACCCTCCCTCACCTTTTTTCAAACACAAATAACAAAAAAAAGCCATAATAATGGGAACTCCATGTGGAATGTTAAGTCAGGTCTAGAGGCCTGGTAAGCTCCAACCTCAGTTTCTAGTGATAGGGGTTCGAGTGGTTGAAATGACCCAATCGTGAAGTGGTCAGGGAAGACTGAAATGAGGTGGTCTTGACGGTCAATGATGTAAGATAAGTGAAGAGGGGTAAGACGAGGTGGTCAGCATGACCGATGAGTTAAGTATGAGTGAAGATGTAGATAATCTCCAAAAACCAACAATTCAAATATCAGTGAAAATGAAAACAACGGCAAGAGACCAATGCTTTTCATCGTTTATGTAAATGATTTGGATGTGAACATAGGAGGTATAGTTAGTAGGTTTGCAGATAACACCAAAATTGGAGGTATAGTGGATAGTGAAGAAGGTTACCTCAGATTACAACAGGATCTTGACCAGATGGGCCAATGGGTTAAGAAGAGGCAGATGGAGTTTAATTTAGATAAATGTGAGGTGCTGCATTTTGGAAACGCAAATCAGAGCAGGAGTTATACACTTAATGGGAATGTCCTGGGGAGTGTTGCTGGACAAAGAGACCTTGGAGTGCAGGTTCATAGTTCCTTGAAAGTGGAGTCTCAGGTAGATAGGATAGTGAAGAAGGTTTTTGGTATGCTTTCCTTTATTGGATAGAGCATTGAATATAGGAGTTGGGAGGTCATGTTGCGGCTATACATAACATTGGTTAGGCCACGTTTGGAATATTGCATGCATTTCTGGTCTCCCTCCTTTTAGAAGGATGTTGTAAAACTTGAAAGGACTCAGAAAAGATTTAGAGTCATAGAGTCATAGGGATGTACAGCATGGAAACAGACCCATCAGTGCAACCCATCCATGCCGACCAGATACTTAGAAGGACGTTGCCAGCTTTGGACGGTTTCAGCTATACTGAGAGGCTGAATAAGCTGGAGCTCTTTTCCCTGGATTGTCAGAGGTTGAGGGGTGACCTTACAGAGGTTTACAAAATCATGTGGGGCATGGATAGGATAAATAGACAAAATCTTTTCCCTGGAGTGGGTGAATCCAGAACATAGGCTTAGGGTGAGAGGTAAAAGCTTAGAAAGAGACATAAGGGGCAATTTTTTCACACAGAGGATGGTGCATGTATGGAATGAACTGCCAGAGGAAGTGGTGGAGGCTGGTACAATTACAACATTTAAAAGGCATCTGGATGGGTATATGAATAGGAAGGGTTTGGAGGGATATGGGCTGGGTGCTGGCAATTGGGACTAGGTTATCTGGTTGGCATGGTCGAGTTGGACCGAAGGGTCTGTTTCCATGCTGTATGATTCTATGACTCTAAGTGAAGATGAAGATAATCACAAGAGATCAATGATTTAAATATAAATGAAAATGAGCGGGAAATTGAAGGATTATAAGCTGCTGAATCCCATCAGCAGGTACCGGAATAAGAGTTGGGAGATGTGTGAGATGCTTGTGAGTTGGACCATCAGAAACAGTTGTACCTTACCTTGGGGAGCTGTCAGGAGCTGTCTCATCACCTGGATTAGTGAATGAGTGCATGTTTCAAATAGGCACCAAACAGAGAGTCGTCAGTGTGTTCTGAATCCTCTGTCTCTCAGGGTGTGGCCATATTGAATCCTCCCAGTTCCCATGTTCTTGTCTGGTCATTGCCTCTAGTGGTGACACCCGGAATTACTGTTTGGTGGTCGGAGTTAGTCAGTTCCTCTGTAGTCTGTACTAGCTTGTTCCTAATGTCATGTGTCCATGGAGTGGGGTGCCATTAGTGGTGTCAGTTATAGTGAGTCAGGAATGCTCAGTTTGCCTGTTTGTCAGGGGTTATCAGGGATTCAGGTGATGTCTGTGTGGTTAGTGAATTGTGAGTCATTCCAATCTGTCAGAAAGTCTCCTGTTGGGTCACTTAAAATGGCTGGGGGGTCCCGTGGACGTGGAAGTCTCTGTTTGTAGCAGTGATGGAATTGCATCACTTTCACCCTTGGGGGCAGTCTGAGGATGTGTCATGGGATCTCCTTGGTCCTGTAATTTGTTTTGGAACAGTACCATCCACCACACATATACTAAGGTAGTGAGAGTAGCTGTGCTGTATGATAGAGGCTTTTAACTGGTTTACTTGGTTCCAGCCAGTTTTTGTCTGTGGTTAGTAGAATCTTGTAGACCGAGGGACTCGCTTTATCCACCATCGTGTGGGGATCTGAATATTTAGGGGGAAGAAAGAGATAGGGATGGCATGGTGGCTCAGTGGCTAGCACTGCTGCCTCACAGCGCCAGGGACCTGGGTTTGATTCCAGCCTCAGATGACTGTGTGGAGTTTGCACATTCTCCCTGTGTCTGTGTGGGCTTTCTCTGGGTACTCCAGTTTCTTCCCATAATCCAAAGATGTGCAGGTCAGGTGATTTGGCCATGCTAAGCTGCCCATGGAGTTCAGGGATGCGTAGGTTAGGTGCATTAGTCAGGGGTAAATGGTGGGTTACTCCTTAGAGGGTCAGTGTGGACTTGTTGGGCTGAAGGCCCTGTTTCCAAACTATGAGGATTATAGCATTACCTGTTGCCACTGGGGTATTTGACAGGGTGAACCTTGCTATTGAAGTAAGCCTTACTTACTTGCCTTTTGGTCCCTAACCAGACAGCTGCCTCTAACTGAGTGACCTCGATATTCTCGGGGAGCTGCTGCACCACTTTCTCCTGGATCAAGGCAGTGAGGGCAGGTTGAGACTGAACAGGTTAATCGACCCCTTTCATGGACTGGCCTGTCATCAAGGTATAGCAGGGGGGTGGTGGGGGGGTATATCCTGTAGATCGGGAGATGGTGCTGTGTACCATCATGAGGACAAACGGAAATACTGTGTCCCAGGTTTTATTGTTCTCCTGCACCTTCTTCCTAATAATTCCTTTTAGGGTGTGGTTCACCTTGACCATGATCCCACTGGATTTGGGGGGTGGTGTGCAATGTGGAATTGCTGCTTGATACTAAACACAGTCATCACATTCTGCCTGACTCGACTGGTGAAGGGGTTCCCTGATCTAACTCGATACTGCGGGGTAGACCCCATCTTGTGTACACCTGTTGTGTTAGGATCAGTTTGGTTGCTCCATAGTCTGTACTAACTTGTTCCTAATGTCATGTGTCCATTTCTGCCATTAGCAGAAATAAAACCTCTGGCTTCCCAGAGTGGTAAGGATTCAGTGAGGCTGTTACACACACACACATACTGCCCGAATATATATCTGTGGGTGAAGGGAACAGATCGAGGTGACTGGCTACCTAGGCTACAGCAGCCTGGGCACTCAGATGGCTGGGTAATATTAAGGCTAGTTCAACTAGTGGCTGTCCTTGAGTGTTGGCCGCATATACCCCCCAGCCGGTGATCCGACTGCCATCCTCTACAGTGGAGGACCATCTCCATCAAATCTAACGGCTGGGTCTGCCTGGTTTATCCTCTTGTCTCACCCCTGACTGTTCTTCCTGCTGTTGAGGTATAAAAGGGTCAACGGGGTGTTTAGTGGCTCATGATATGGCAATCACATGGGTCTCCTCCATCATTCATGTTAGCAGCTCGGAAGGTGGGCATCTTGGTACATCTGAACGTGATGCCCTGACCTTGAAACAGTAAAGTCCATCATGCGGCTCGAATCTGGCTCACTGAGACATCTTTGATTTGGCTGTTCAGCAGGAGCTGGACTGGGGGGAATGGGGGGGGGTGGTGGGGGTAGGGGGGATTGTCCAGTCAGTATGCTCCGTGGGATTAACCAATGATATAGTCAGGATACTGGACTGCCCAAAAGACTGCCAGGAGGTGTCCTTCACACACGGAAAACCCTTGCTCCAGGGGCTGTAGGACACTGGGCCTGACCTAGTGTGCAGCTCTTGCAGTAGAACAGCAGCTATCATCTGGTCTGTGGCTGCAAGTTCCAAAGCGTGCAGTAAGTCAGGGTCTGGTGCAATTAAGGCAAATGTTGTTGCAATGGCGCGTTTTAAATTAATTACTGCCTCAGTGGGTTGAGATGTCCAATTCCAGGCAGCATTCTCTTTCAGCAACTCTGAGAGTGAGGCTGCTTTGGTTGCGAACCCATCGATGTGGTTCCTGAAGTATCCCACTAAACCTAGGAAAGATCGGAGTGCACTAACATTGCTAGAGAGTGGGGTTTGTTGTATGGTTTCTATTTGGTTTTGGTCTATCTCCCTTTTCCCATGGGTGCCCATCGTTCCCATGTGTGTAACTCTAGGCTGTAGAATTTGCATTTTTATTGGATTTATTTTGCATCCGAGCCTGTGTAACAGATACAGTAATTCATCCAGGAGCTGGATAAACTCCTCCTTTGTTTCTGTTTGTAGAAGTGGGTCATCTGCATATTGGGTAAGGCAGTCAGGCCGGGAAACCCTTTCTCATCCCTTGGGTAATAGTCTATGGAAATTTGAGGATGATTTATGAAACCTTGGGTGTAGACAAGTCCAGGTATACTGTTGTTCCTGGAAAGTAAACGTGAATTTCTCTGGCAGGACCAATTCAAGGGTATAGACCAGAAACCATTGCTGATGTCATGTCCTGTGAAGTATTTCCCTTGTGGAGCTTGCTTCATTATTGCAGCCAGGATGGTGGCTACTGTTGGTGCAGTGAGGGGGGTGATTTTATTTATTTATTTATTTATTTTCCTTGCTTTTTTTTTTATATTTTAACCCCCACACTACCGCCTAACTGCGGTAGTGCTTATTTTTCCCCAGCACCCATGGTGTGTGTGTGTGTGTAGGTGTGAGACACAGTGAAAGACACAAAGTGCACGAATCTTTATTCAATTGCCACCACCAGGAAGATATGAAAAACACCCGAGTGGCCAGTGACAAGCACTGCCCTTCAAACCACAGGGCAATGCTGTGTGATCAAAACAGTGAAGGGGAGGGTAGGGACTAAATCAAAATAGAGTTGGAGGGAGAAATGATGCACTCCACTCCCTGCGGCGCCCACCTCTCCCTGAACAACTCCAGGTTGTTGGTGGACACCGCGTGCTCCTTCTCCAAGGACACCTGGGCTCTAACGTAACCACGGAAGAGGGGCAGGCAGTCGGCCCTAACGACCCCCTCCACGGCCCGCTGCCTCGACCTGTTGATGGCCAGTTTGGCCAGGCCCAGGAGCAGACCCACGAGGAGGTCTTCGGACCTGCCTCCCTCCTCCGTATTGGGTGCCCGAAGATCAGGAGCGTGGGACTGAAGTGCAGCCAGAAACAGAGGAGAAGGTTTTTGAGAAAATCAAAAAGGGAGTGCAAACGCCCACACCCAATATATACATGGTCCACGGACTCCACAGCACCACATAACAAGCAGTTGGGCTGGGAGTCCGTGAACCACCGCAATCTGCGGTTGCAGGGGACTGCTGAGTGCAGCACCCTCCACCCCAGATCCCCGAGAGAAAGGGGGAGGACTCCCGCGTAGAGAGCCCTCCACTGGGGATCTCCGCCGCCTGGTGGCAAATGGGCACGCCAAGGCGTGTCCGGGCGGTGGATGAGAGAGAAGAGGTGGACGGTGTGCAGCAGCAGTCTATACAGGGCCTTCCTTTTTATATCCTTTAAGGGGACAAAATTAAAATTCCGGAGGCGGCTCAGGTTGTGGGGCACAGGCTCCCGCGGGAAGTACGGGACCTTGGGGCCAATGTGAAATTCCATCCGGGCCGGGGTGAGCGCGGACGGGATCCCACCGCACACCTGAGCGTCCTCCAACTGGTGCCCTACGTCGGGTCCGAGCACCGCCGTTTTAAGGCGTCGGATGGCGGCGGCCACGTACCGGACGTCTACCGCTGCCCTGCTCGCTATGTCCTGCGGCAGCGTCCAGCCCAGGCCCCCGGCACCCAGCACGTCCCCGACCCTGGTCGCCCTCGCCGCCACGGCCCTCCCCTCCGACAGCCACTCGAACCCGCGAGAGTAGGGTGATTTTATTGAGTTCTTGATAATCAACGGTTAAACACGATGAATCATCTGGTTTCCTGACCGGCTAAATTGGAACATTATTAGTGAAGACGACAAGGCTCAGCACTCCTTGCTAATACAGATTGTCAATCACCTTAGCCACCTCCCCCTCTGCCTGTCTGGGGAAACTATATTGTCTTTGTGGTTTCGGGTCGGGCCCCTTGATTATCATCTCTCCCAGGATACACCACAGTCTTGTTTATGCTGGGTGTTTTCAAATGCCTCTCTCATAGCTGGATCCTTGGACATTGTCAGAGGATTAAACCAAAATACCCCTACTGTGCTGATCCAATTAGCATCATGGCCTGTTAAATTGATGATTTGGAGGTGCCAATGTTGGACTGGAGTGTACAAAGTTAAAAATCACACAACACCAGGTTATAGTCCAACAGGTTTAATTGGAAGCACTAGCTTTCGGAGCATTGCTCCTTCATTAGGTGGTTGTGGACATTAAGATTATAAAACACAGAATTTATAACAAAGGTTTACAGTGTGATGTAACTGAAATTTTCTATTGAAAAAGACCTGGATTGTTTGTGAAGTCTCTCATCTTTTAGAATGACCGTTTTGGTTTCAGTTCTTTCATATTTAAATGACAAAACTTTTTTTAAGAGTTACATTCTCAAGTGAACTTTAACAATTGGTGTCATGTCGGCCCAGACAATGTATTGAAGGTGTGAGCTCCCCGTGTGAGACTGTCTGTGCCACAATGGTCAGACTGATTCTCATCTAAAAAATGGATTTACAGAATCTTACTTGGATTCTGAGTTTTTGAGCAAAATGTAAGTCTGCAAGTACAAATTCACCTCACAAACTTACATGTGTATGTGTGCATGTGGGTATGTGTGTGCATGGGAGGGGGGGGGGAGGGTCATAAGTGTCTGTGAGAGAGTGTGTAAGTGTGCGAGTGTGAGTGTAAAGGGATATAAGTCTGTGAGAGGTTATGTGTGGGAATGTATGTGTGAACGTATGAGAGAGGCTCTGCGTGAGTGTGTGTCTGTAGGAGAGAGAGAATGTGTGTGTGTGTTTGTGCGTGTGTGTGTGTCTTTGTGTGTGTGTGTCTTTGTGTGTGTGCGTGTGTGTGTGTCTTTGTGTGTGTGAGTGTGGGTGTGTCTTTGCGTGTATGTATGGGTCACCTTTACTGTGACATGAACCCAAGGCTCTGGTTGAGGCCATCCCCGTGGGGACCAAACTTGGCTATCAGCCTCTGCTTGCCCACTTTTCATTGTTACCTGTCCAGAGACACCCCACACACACATACACATATACACACACATACACACATACAGACACACACAAACATACACTTCTACCCACGCACACTCTCACACAGACCCTCTCATACACTCACGCACACACTACCACACACACCCTCTCACAGACATATATCCCTTTACACTCACACTCACGCACAAACACACACCCTTGTACAGACACTCATAACCCCCCCCCCACACACACACAGATGCAGACATGCATTTATAAGTTTGTAGGTTGAATCTGTAATTACAGAATTACATTTTACTTTGCTCAAAAACTGCATGAATCCATGTAAGATTCTGTAAATCCCTTTTTTAGATGAGAATCAGTCTGACCATTGTGGCACAGACAGTCTCACACGGGGAGCTAACACCTTCAATACATTATCTGGGCCGACATGACACCAAATTGTTAAAGTTCACTTGAGAAAGTAATTCTTAAAAAAGGATTTGTGATTTACAAATGAAAGAACTGAAACCAGCATAGTCATTCTAAAAGATGAGAGACTTAACAAACAATCCAGGTCTTTTTCAATATATAATTTCAGTTACATCACATTGTCAACTTCTGCTATAAATTCTGTGTTCTATAATCTTAATGTCCACAACCACCTGATGAAGGAGCAGCACTCCAAAAGCTAGTATTTCCAAATAAACCTGTCGGACTATAAACTGGTGTTGTGTGATTTTTAACTTTGTTAAGTTGATGGATGGGGTGTTAATGACTGGATATAATTGCCATAAATAGGCATTCACTGGTTTGAAACTAAGATTGCGGGGGTTTAGATTAGAGTGGTGCTGGAAAAGCACAGCAGGTCAGGCAGCATCCGAGGAGCAGGAAAATTGACATTTTGGGCAAAAGCCCTTCATCAGGAATAGAGACAGGGAGCCCAAGATTGCACCTAATCATGTAGTCGACCCCGAGGATGTGTTCTGTCCCTATGGGAAGGTTGACTAAAATAGCAGGGCGCTGGTATGTTAATATGCCCAGTTTAAGGTATGTCGATTCTGTAACATACTTCTCCTGTTACAGAGATAATGGCCAGTTAATCCACTTTAAGGAGTAGCCCCGTGATCTTCCAGAGTAGATTATTAAATCTCAAGGTGTTCAGGATTGAGCAGGAGCCTCTGATATCCCAAAGGAATTTGACAGGGTGGCCTCCTACCTCAACTAGTGGTCTACCTGCACTAGCCCACTTCATATTACAGATGCACACTGCAGAGACAGAAGTCTGAACTGTCATGTCGATGTCTAGTAGGTTTGGATTGCAGGGGGTGGTATAAGGGTTGGCTAGTGTCCATGGCATGGACTCAGTACAGACCCTGCCGAATTGGGCCATCAAATGGGAGTTGATGGCTCCCTTTATCACCCCTTGGTCCTGCGGTGATTGATGGTCACTGTGGCTGAGTGCGGCTGTGCCTGGGTTCGACATTCCCACACATAGTGTCCTGTGCACCCGCAGTGGTAGCCCTGCGCTGGCTGCTGCATGTTCCCCTGCTGTGTCCCTCCATCTCTCCCTCTGGCTGTCTATGGTGGTACTGGGTTTCTCTGATAGTAGCTCCATCCTTCCTTCATTCTTCCATACTGGACCCTGGTTGGAGGTTCAGAAAGGAAGCAGTTTCCTTCCTTTCTCTACCTTGCCTTTAGTCAACTCATCGGCTTCTTTCACCCACACCCAGGACATTCTCCTCAGAATCCATGCCTCACTGTGGCTTAACTCTGCGGGATCAAAATTCACATGGGCCTCTCTGCTCTCCTCAGTGCCGTGGGAAACTAGAGAGCTAGCCCACTTGGCTGAGTCAGCCTCAGCTAACTAACCCCTGTCTCTTAGACTCCTGTAAATTACACCCATAAGCGAATGGCAATAGCAGTCTGGTGATCCCCCTTCATTTGCCTGCACTTTTATAACCGGTCTGCAGGGTCTCCCTTATTATAGCCAATTGCAGTCAGGATCACCGTTTTCATACCAGCCATGACTCTGTCCCCTATATTTAGTGAGACTGGGATTGTGGACAGTCCGGACTGGCTTAAACACATTACAATGTGTTTCACCTGTTCTTTCTCATCCAGCCCATATAAAACTTTCTGCTGCCTGACCCTCTCAAAGAACGTAAATGGGACAGCTCAAAATCAGGAATCTTCTTCACGATCTCTGCTAACTGTGCCACCGTAAATGGGGGGATGTCTGTGATTGCTGGGGTTTGGTGTCCCTGACCCGTCTCTCTCAGTAGTGATCAGATTCATCATGACAGGGGATGTCTCCAGGGGCCCTGAAGGAGTTGACTCCTCTGGGAAGGGTAAGGGTGGACACCAATTCTCCGTGTTCCTGGCATACCACTGGGCATCTTCCCTGAGCTCATCCCAGTCCATTCCTTGTTCTTCTCCTTCCTCTCTAGCCTCTCCAATACGCGCATGTTATTCCATTGCGGACTGAGAGCTGCGCTTTTCATTTCTCAATCTCCTGCAGGAGCTTGGTGCGGTCTGCAGCTCCCAGCTGTTTCACTCGGTCTGCCTGGTGCAGTACTTTCACTGCAGCTTGTAAATCCACACATTTGCTCTTTAATTTCCTTACTTCCCTATCAGCTGCCTCTTTCTCTAGCACTGTGTGCTGAGTATCCTGATATGTTCGTTCACATTGGGACTGGAATTGGCCCCTGTGCAGCAGGTTTGCCTGATTCCTCTGGCCTTGAGTCGCGTTTTCCAACTCTAACCTGCGATCTCCCTTTTTGCATCCTTTAGTTTCTTACAGACGTTTTTAATTCCTGCTCTGTTTCTAGTAACTGCCCAAAACAGCATATTTGCATTGTGACCGTCTCATGTTCGGAAGCCCAGTTCACTTGAGTTCTCCTAAAACCCTCTCAATATTTCTGTCTGAGGAAACCTGGTCCCATTTCATTGTTACAACAAAAGTCTGCCCACAGAGGCCCCTTTATTTTACTGATATACTGCCTCAGGTTTGTTTCCCATTCAGGACAATCCTCTACTCCACCACCTTTCTCTGTCATTTACAACTAAACCACGGGGTATTGGGGGGGGGGGGGGGGGGGGGGGTGTATGGCTTTCACTATGATCTGGTCCAAATCCCACTGGGCCTCTATAGAATTTCAGTGCTTTCTCTTACCAATTCCCCACCCACCACCTCCCCACCCACCCACCCTGTCTCTCTCTCTCTCTCTCTCTCTCTCTCTCCCTCCCTCTCTCTCACACACACACAGACAAACAGACACACACACACACACACACACACAGACACAGACACACACACACACGGATGTACCTACTAGAGAAGGTGCAAAACTTGATCTACTCTTGGGAAATAAGGCAGGGCAGGTGACTGAGGTGTCAGTGGGGCAGCACTTTGGGGCCAGCGAGCATAATTCTATTAGTTTTTAAATAGTGATGGATCTAAAAGTTAAAGTTCTAACTTAAAGGAAGGCCAATTGTAATGGTATTAGGCAAGAACATTCAAAAATTGATTGGGGGTGAATGTTTGCAGATAAAGGGACGGCTGAAAAATGGGATCCCTTCAAAAATGAGATTACGAGAGTCCAGAGACAGTACGTTCCTGTCAGGGCGAAAGGCAAGGCTGGTAGATGTAGGGAATGCTGGATGACTAACAGGGTTGGCAAATAGGGTTAAGAAAAATCCAAAGGGATTTTATAAAAATACTAGAGACAAAAGGGTAGCTAGGAGGAGAATAGGACTCCTCAAAGATCAGCAAGGCTATGTCTAGAACCAGAGGAGATGGGGGAGATGCTAAATGAGTATTTTGCATCAGTGTTTACTGTGGAGAAGGACATGGAAAATATAGAGAGTGGGGAATTAGATGGTGACATCTTGAAAAATGTCCATATTATACAGGAGGAGGTGCTGGATGTCTTGAAACGGTTAAAGGTGGATAAATCCCCAGGACCTTATCAGGTGTACCCTAGAACTCTATGGGAAACTAGGGAAGTGATTGCTGGGCCTCTTGCTGAGATATTTCAATCAGCGATATCGCAGGTGAGGTGCCAGAAGACTGGAGGTTGGCAAACGTGTTGCCACTGTTTAAGAAGGGTGGTAAGGACAAACCAGGGAACTGTAGACCAGTGAGCCTTATATCGGTGGTGGGCAAGTTGTTGGAGGGAAGGGCTTTTGCCCTGATGAAGGGCTTTTGCCCGAAACGTCGACTTTCCTGCTCCTCAGATGCTGCCTGACCTGCTGTGCTTTTCCAGCACCACTCTAATCTAGACTCTGGTTTCCAGCATCTGTAGTCCTTGTTTTTACCAAGTTGTTGGAGGGAATCCTGAGGGACAGGATTTACATGTATTTGGAAAGAGAAGGACTGATTAGGGATAGTCAGCTTGGCTTTGTGCGTGGAACATTATGTCTCACAAACGTGATTGAGTTTTTTGAAGACCTGGAGAGTCAGAGGCTGAGGGGTGACCTTGTAGAGGCTTGGATAGGGTAAATAGACAGGATCTTTTCCCTGGGGTGGGGGAGTCCTAAAATAGAGGGCATAGATTTAGGGTGAGGGGGAAAGATTTAAAAAGGACCTTAACAGGCAACATTTCATTCAAAGGATTGTGTGTGTATGGAATGAGCTGCCAGAGGAAGTGATGGAAGCTGGTACAATTACAGCATTTAAAAGGCATCTGGATGGGTATTTGAATAGGAAGGGTTTGGAGGGATATTGGCCAAATGCTAGCAAATGAGACTAGATTAGTTTAGGATATCTGGTCAGTATGGACGATTTGGAGCTAAGGGTCTGTTTCCATGCTGTATTTTTCTATGATTCTATCACTTGTCTGTCCTCAATCCTAATATATTGCTTAGTACCTTTTCCTTATTGATGTTGATCTTATCGATTACCTCCGACATGCCTGTCCCAACAAGAGTGGTACTACTGTTCTCTACTGTGAAAATGGAGGCAAAGAGATTTAGCATCTCTGCCAGCTCAGTGTTCCCCATTTTTAACTCTCTGGCTTCATCTTCCTAGGGACCAACATTCCCATTAGTGACTCTCTTCCTTTTTATGTACCTATGGAAGCTTTTGCTGTTCCTCTTTGATATTTCATGCTAGTTTTCTTTCATAATTTACCTTAGGTCTTTTTGTTAATTTTTTTAGTATTCCTTTGTTTATGTTTGAAAGTTTCCCAATCTTCCAGCCTGCCACTGGCCTTAGTTTTTGACTTTATGTTATCCTTGGCCTCCTTGTTTGGCCATGGGCATGTTTTTTACCCCCCTTACAATCTTTCTATCTCACTGTTAATAAATACCTTCCCATAGCAGGTAAGAAAGTTACCATGCGTACTGAGTGTACATTGCAGTGTTTGATCCAGGTTTCCGAACTGCTGCTGTGCTCATACCTTGCTTTTGTTGGTTCACCCACGAATCCCTGAATGTGCTGTGAAATCTGGAAGTAAGTGAAAATATTGCTCCAGATATATTAATAGGAGTCCCACCTCTCTTTAAAGGGATTGTATCCAGGCAACATAATGCTCCAGCTAAACCTCGAAGGTTGAAGCAGACAGCTTCTCAACACAATGGTGTTTTTGCCGGTTTTAAGCACTCAGCTGCATCCTGTAGTCACCCAGATCAAGATGCCTCTCAATTGCCTTATTGTTGTGATGCAAAACAAACATCTCTGAATAAGTGACATCCTTTTTGAAAATATTAGGCATGTTAGGACACGCCCTTATGCCAAGTGGATTGAATTCAACTGTAGTTACTTTAACCAATCTGTTTGCTCTATTATGGTGCAGCATAGTGTCCCTACGCCTAGACTGAGAAGCCTGGGTTCAAGTCCCACCTGTTCTAGAGCTGTGTAATGATGTCTCTGAGCAGGTTAACATATGTTTTTAAAAAAAGTCAATCTGTGAGAGTGCTTGTGGCACAGTTGTAGTGTCCCTGCCTCTGGACCAGGGGGTGTGGGTTCAAGTCCCATCTAGCCCAGAGGTGTCCAAACAGACTGACTAAGTTGCTTTTAACCAATTTCAAAAGCAAAACCAGCAGTTGTTGGAAAAGCTCAGCAGGTCTGGCAGTATTCATAGTTAACGTTTCTGGTCCAGAATGTTCTGAGGAAGTGTCACTGGACATGCAATGCTAACTCTGATTTCTCTCCACAGATGCTGCCAGACCTGTTGATCTTTTCCAGCAATTTCTGTTCTTGTTTCACATACTTCCAATGTAGTCTAACACATTATTGATCCATTCATCTCATTGATTAGGTTTTGCATGTCCCTATTACATTTTGTTGAACTTCTGTAAAGTACATGAACTGCTTAATGCCAGATTTACCCTTTCAATATTTTAAAGAATGCTTGAATTAACCTTTCTGGTTTAAATTGAATGGCTTAATTTATTTGCATTACAATTCATCTGCTACAGTTTTGTCCATTCATTTACTCTTTCAATGTCCCTTTGCAATTTTATGTACCCACCTACCCAACTTACCTTTCCACCATTGGACTGGGGTGTAAAAAGTTACAAATCACACAACACCAGGTTATAATCCAACAGGTTTAATTGGAAGCACTAGCTTTTGGAGCAACGCTCCTTCATCAGGTGGTTCACCCAATGAAGGAGCAGTGCTCTGAAAGCTAGTGCTTCCAATTAAACCTGTTGGACTATAACCTGGAGCTGTGCGATTTTTAACTTTGTACTTTACCACCAATGTTTGTGCCTTCAGCAAATTGAATTGGTTATATTGTTACTCAATCCTGAGCAAATGTCATGAACAGTCCAGGCTCCAACACAGTTCTCTATCTCCCATTTCCTCATTTGAATTTACAATATTACCCATCAGCTTTTAAATGGACACATTGCCCTTGACTGCCTTTTCTCTTTTAATACAAGTGTAAATATCTTGCATTAATCTTTATATCCCTTTGATCATCTCTTGCTGAAGCACTTATTGTTTTTTGTTGTTCTTTGCTTTTCATCTCATCCCTGTTAGTCCTTTACATTATTCCTTGCAGTTTTATATGCTTTAAGTTTCCTTTTATTTCCGATCTGTTTTTTGAGCTTTGCCTGCCTGTTTTTTATTCACAAGTAGATCTCCTACCTTTGAGAGGGCCTGTATTAAGTGTGTTTTTTTTAGCATTCCCAACTACTCACCAATAATTTCATTCGACAACAGTTTTGATCAGTTTGCTGTGGTTTAATTATCCACCTTCCTTTTGTTCTGACCTTGCTATCTGTGTCATGCTACTGTGTTCTAACAGAGCTCAGCACAAGCTCAAAGAACAACACCTCGTCTTTTGACTGAACACTTCACGGTCTTCTGAACTCAATATTGAATTAAATAATTTTAGATCATAATTTCTGCCAAATATTTTGTTTGTGCTCCTTTGTTGGTTTGGTTTATTAATCTCTTTTCTTTTCATTCGGATAGCAATTATTCAACTATTCACACATCCTCTAGATACGTCTTTTTTAACATATCCCGTTACCACCCCCTTGAGACTTGCCCTGTGTAATGTCATCTAATTGAACCTGCCCTCCACCCTGTTACATGTCTTTTTTTTTCCCACCTTCCTACTTTCACTTCTTCAAAACTATTAGATTTTAAAATTTCCCACTTCTGACGAAAGGCTGCAGATCTGACATGTTTAACTCCATTTCTCTCTCCACGTATTCTGCCAAAACGTAGATTATTTTCAGTATTTACTGCTTAATATCTGATTTCCAACATTTATAGCAATTTGATTTGATCTTCCTGTGATCAGTCATTATCTCAGCCCATTAATATTAATCAAACCAAAATGTGAAATCCCCATAACTATGCTAAGTTTCTCCATTTCAAATCTAACATTGAATTCGATCGTATTACAATCGCTATGAAGTAAATGTCCTTCCAGAATATTTGAGAATACGTCTTTACCCATCCTAAAGTAATTCACAAATTCTTTCTAAATATCATAATCTATCAAGTATATTGATGCCACTTGAAATATTTCCAACAGTTTATCATCAGCAGATAGTAAAATTCTTGACTATATTCAGTCAGGAAACAATGTCCTTTTGTTTGCAAGATTTCCAGTTGGAACACAACTGTCCTAGTCTTCATGCTATCTGAACGTCCGGGTGGCTCAGTGGTTAGCACTGTTGCCTCACAGCCCCAGGGACCCAGGTTTGATTCCTGCCTCAGGCGACTCTCAGTGTGGAGTTTGCATATTCTCCCCGTGTCTGTGTGGGTTTTCTCCCTCAATCCAAAGATTTGCAGGTCAGGTGAACTGGCCATGCTAAATTGCCTATCGTGTTCAGGGATGTGTAGGTTAGGTGCATTAGTCATGGGTAAATGTAGAGTAGTAGGGGAATGGGTCTGGGTGGGTTACTCTTCGGTGGGTCAGTGTGGACTTGTTGGGCTGAAGGGCCTGTTTCCACACTGTCAGGATTCTATTCTATCTCAAGATTTTCATTTGTTTGCCTAATATATAATTTGGGATCCAATTGATTATAAATTTATTTTATCACTTTTTGAACCTGACTTAAGTAGAAATCTTCATAATCAACTTTGAGATTAATTGTTTTTACTCATTTTTGTTAATCTTCATAATAATGTCCCAATTTTCCTGAAGTGCTAGAATCATAGCCATAGAGTCATTCAGCATGGAGACATACCCATTGGTCCATTAGTGCACACCCACCATATTCCCAAGCTAAACGAATCCACCTGCCTGGTACATACCCCTCCAAATCTTACCTCTTCATGAACATATCTTTTAAACGTTGTAACGGTACCTGAATCCACCACTTTCTCTGACAATTCATTCCACACATGAACCATTCTCTGTGTAAAAACGTTTCTCCACATCTTTCCCCTAAACAAATCTCACCTAAAAAATATGCCCCCTAATTTTGAACTCCCCAAACTCTATATTTCGGATAATGGAAGCTATAGAAGAATATATTTAACGGCTGGGAATTGTCCACATCACTAAATTCATTCACAGGACCTTCATAAACTGCTTTGTATCATTTCATTCCTTTCGCATGTTGAAGTTTAAATGGTAATTGTCTCCATAATTAGATCCAATCTGCACTCAGGCATGTGTGCAGGAGAACACCTAGTGTATCTTCATAACTGTGCAGAAGATTGGCCAGTTTAAAAGTTCTTGCATGATTGTTTCTTAAATTAATCTCTTTAAGGGATCTACCCTGTTATCATTGATTTGCCATCCAAGTTGTCAAAAATAATGTTTACTTTTTAGAGCATTCTTAAAGAATCAGATATGTCTGAGGATCTTGTGAAGATGTCTAACAGATTAATTTGGCAGATTTCCACATTATGAATAATAATTCAAAACCTCTCATGCTTAACATTCATAGCTTCCTACCATTTCTAGACGCATTTCTAGGCTGAACACTATCGCACCAGACAACTATGAAGACAGAATACAATTCGATGTTATAAGAAAACTAATTAACTTCATCAAGAGTGATTTGAAATTCTGCGTACCACAATGAGAACTATCACAGTACTTGACTTGCAATTTTCTGATAATATTGTGGACTGTCTAAATACGTTTATGGTGCAGGACTGTTCAAACTACAAAAACCTGGGAACGCTATGTATGACAATGCCATTAGCAAGGGCCAGCAGTACGATGACTATTCTTTCCACTCAGAAAGGTAGCACACAGAAAACCACAGTGGGCGTTCAAAAGGTAAGAGAACAATTTCTTAAAATGGAGTTAGTCGAAGTAAAGAACTTGCGCAGTGAAAAATATCAACCTGGAAAGGTCAGTTATCTCTTGCTTGTGAAAATCACAGAAGGCTGAATTCCATCAAAGAAGTTGCCAGATTTAATTCTCCAAAGTAGCTCTTTAAAAGAATTTTGATAATTTTACTGTGATATTTCAGTAAAACTAAATTCACACCAAACATCTCCACTTTAAAATGTATGAAGCTAATTTTCAAATATGTTCTCCTCAATTGTTGGCAGTTTCATTTTATGGGGCAAAAGTTTAAGTTGAAATGAACACTCATTAACTAACAATCTAGAATTTGCATACAATGGAAGCCTAAAATAGAACGGGAAATTTTGGAAATATTCAACTGGCATACAGCATCTGTTGAAAGAAAAGCAGTTAATGGTTCAGGCTCTTTAAATTGCTCTGAGGAAGGCTCACTCGACCCAAATCGTTATCTCTGATTTCTCTCCACAGATGCTGCCAGATCTACTGAGCTTTTCCAGTAATTTCCATTTTTGTGCTCAGGATTTAAACAAGTTGGGATGAGTGGGGGAGAGGGACCAGGGCACTAGTGAGGAAAGAGATCTGACTGAGACTAGTACTGTTGGGAAAAGGGGCAAGTCAAACGGTCAGGGCAGGCAGGAACAAAGCAGAGAACGAGATAGGAGTGACAAATTAAACTGTGCTTATTTCAATGTAAGGCAGGTGAACTCAGGGCATGGTTGGGCACACGGGACTGGGATTTCAGAGCAATCACAGAGACTCAGTTTAGGGATGGACAGGACTGCAGCTTTATGTTCCAGGGTTTGGATGCGACAGGAAGGATAGAAAGGGGAGCAAGAGAGGAGCGGGAGTGGTGTTTTTGATTCAGGACAACATTACGGCTGTACTTAGGGAGGTTATTCCTGGGAATACACCCAGGGAAGTAATTTGGATGGAACTGAAAAATACGAAAGGGATGATTATCTTATTTGGGGTTATGCTATAGACCCCAATAGATCGCAGGAAAGTGAGAAAAACATTTGTAAGGAGATCTCAGTTATCTAGAGGAATAAAAGGGTGGTTATGGTAGGGGATTTTACTTTTCAAAGCATTGACTGGGGTTGCCATAGTGTTAAGGGCTTGGATGGAGAGGAATTTGTTAAGTGTGTACAAGAAAATTTTCTGATTCTGTGTGTGGATGTACCTGCTAGAAAAGGAGCAAAACTTGACCTACTCTTGGGAAATAAGGCAGGGCAGGTGACTGAGGTGTCAGTGGGGGAGCACTTTGGGGCCAGTGAGCGTAATTCTATTAGTTTCAAAATACTAATGGAAAAGGATCTAAGAGGTGAAGTTCTAAATTGGAGGAAGGCCAATTTTGACTGCATCGAGCAAGAACTTTCAAAAGTTGATTGGGGTTGAATGTTCGCAGATAAAGGGATGGCTGGAAAATGGGAACCTTCAAAAATGAGGTAATGAGAGTCCAGAGACAGTATGTTCCTGTCAGGGTGAAAGGCAAGGCTGGTGGTTGTAGGGAATGCTTGATGATTACAGAAATTGAAGCTTTGGTCAAGAATAAGAAGGAAGCATATATCAGATATAGACAGCAGAAATTAGGTGACTCCTTGTAAGAATGTAAAAGCAGTAGAGGCACATTTAAATTAGGAGACTATAATGGGGATATGACATAGCTTTGGCAAATAGGGTTAAGGAGAATCCAAAGGGATCCTACAAATACATACAGGACAAAAGGGCAGCTGAGGAGAATATACGGCCCCTTAAAAGATCAGCAAGGCTGCCTACGTGTGGAACCACAGGAGATAGGGGAGACACTCAATGGAGTCACAGAGTGATAGAGATGTACAGCATGGAAACAAACTCTTCAGTCCAATTCATCCATACCGACCACATATCAGAAACCAATCCAGTGCTATTTGCCAGCACCTGGCCCACATGCCTCGAAACCCTTCCTATTCATATACCCATCCAGATGCCTTTTAAACATTGCAATTGTACCAGCCTCCACCACATCCTCTGGCAGCTCATTCCATACACGTACCACCCTCTGCATGAAACAATTGCCCCTTAGGTCTCTTTTAAATCTTTCTCCTCTCACATTAAATCTATGCCCTCTAGGTCACTCACCCCTGGGAAAAGACCTTGTCTATTTATCCTATCTATGCCCCTTATGATTTTATAAATGTCTATAAGGTCACCCCTCAGCCTCCGACGCTCCAGGGAAAACAGCCCCAGTCTGTTCAGCCTCTCCCTGTAGCTCAAACTCTCCAACCCTGGCAATGTCCTTGTAAACCTTTTCTGAACTCTTTTAAGTTTCACAACATCCTTTCAATATCAGGGAGACCAGAACTGCACACAATATTTACAACAGTATTTACTGTGGAGAGAATGTGGAAGGTAGAGATTTTATGGGGGAAAATTATTATACTACAGAGGAGAAGGTGCTGGATATTTCAAAATGTTTAAAGGTAGATAATTCCCTGGGACCTGATCGAGTGTAGAACTCTGTGGGAAGCTAGGGAAGTGAAGGCTAAGATATTTGTAACATTGATAGCCATAAATGTGGTGCTGGAAGACTGGACATTGGCTAATGTGATGCTACTGTTTAAGAAAGGCAGTAAGGAAAAGCCAGGCAACTATAGACCGGTGAGCCTGATATTGATGGTGGACAAGTTGTTGGAAGGAATCCTGATCGACAGGATTCACATGTATTTAGAAAGGCAAGGACTGATTAGAGACAGTAAACATGGCTTTGTGTGTGGGAAATCATGTCTCATAAACTTGATTGATTTTCTTAAAGAAGTACCGAAGAGGACTGATGAGGGCAGAGTGGTGGACGTGATCTATATGGACTTCAGTAAGGCATTCAACAAGATTCCTCATGGCAGACTGGTTAGCAAGGTTAGATCAAATGGAATATAGGGAGAGCTAGCCAAATGGATTCAGAACTGGCTTGAAGGTAGAAGACAGAGGGTGGTGTTGGAGGGTTGTTCTTCAGACTGGAGGCCTGTGGCATACCACAAGGATCGGTGCTGGGTCCACTGCATTTCGTCATTTATATAAATGATTTGGATGTGAATATAGTACGTTTGCAGATGACACCAAAATTGGAGGTGCAGTGGACAGCAAAGAAGGTTACCTCAGAGTACAATGGGATCTTGATCAGATGGGCCAATGGGTCGAGGAGTGGCAGATGGAAGTTAAATTTAGATAAATGCGAGGTGCTGCATTTCAGAAAGGCTAACCAGGGCAGGACTTATACACTTAGTGATAAGGTCCTAGGGAGTGTCGCTGAACAAAGAGACCTTGGAGTGCAGGTTCATAGCTCCTTGAAAGTGGAGTCACAGGTAGATAAGGATAGTGAAGAAGGCGTTTGGTATGCTTTCATTTATTGGTCAGAGCATTGAGTACAGGAGTTGAGAGGTCATATTGTGACTGTACAGGACATTGGTTCGGCTACTTTCGGAATATTGTGTACAGTTCTGGTCTCCCTCCTATTAGATGGCATAAGTTTAAGGTGAGAGGAGAAAGATTTAAAGGGACTTAAGAGACAACTTTTCTCATGCAGACAATAGTGTGTGTATGCAACAAGCTGCCCGAGGAAGTAGTGGAGGCTGGTACAATTACAACATTTAAAAGGCATTTGGGTGGGTATATGAACAGGAAGGATTTAGAGGGATGTAGGCCAAATGCTGGCAAATAGGATCAGACTAATTTAAGATATCTGGACGGCGTGGATGAGTTGGACTGAAGGGTTTCTATTTTTTTTAAAAGGGAAAAACACCCAGGTGGCCAGTGACAAGCAGTGCCCTTCACAAAAGGCAATGCAATCTCCTGTTTTCTTTTTCTCTCTTTTTTTTTAAACATTAACTCCTACACTACCGCCTAACTGCGGTAGTGCTTATTTTTTCCCCCAGCACCCATGGTGTGTGTGTGTGTGTGTGCAGGTGTGAGAAAGGGTCTGTTTCTATGCTGCATAACTCTATGACTGTATTGGATTTGGGCAGACTTCCTTGATTGCTCCTAGGTCTGGCCAAAGCAGCCATCCACAGGTTCAGGAAGTTCACATTCAAACCTGACATTTGGATCCAGTGCCTGCCTCTTTTTGCTGGTTGTGCCTGGACTGAGAGGATGCAGTTCAGGTCTCACTCAACCAATCAACATTCTCCCCCAACTGATCAGCATTCTCCCTCGACCAATCAACATTCTCCCTCAATCAATCAACATCCTCCCTCAACCAATCAACATTCTCCCTCAATTGATCAGCATTCTCCCTCGATCAATCAACATTCTCCCTCAATTGATCAGCATTCTCCCTCAACCAATCAACATTCTCCCTCGACCAATCAGCATTCTCTCAACCGATCAGCATTAGAGAGACTAGAATGTTTTGTTAACATGTAATCACATTTTAATTTATGTTTATTCTGTTTAACTGATCTTTTTGGTTTATTGTTTGTGTCTCTAGTCAAAAATGGGACACTAGTCAATTCATTGATGATCCGATGCATCTATATTGGAAATAAATAAACAGAGGTAACTTTCAAGATTTTGTCATAAAATCATAGAATCCCTACAGTGTAGAAGCAGGCCATTCGGCCCATTGAGTCCACATTAACCCTCCGAAGAACATCCCGTCCAGACTCACCTCCTTTATCCTATCTCTGTAACCTTGTATTTCCCACGGCTAATCCACCTAGCCTGGACATTCCTGTAAGCTATGAACAATTTAGTATGGCCAATCCACGTAGCCTGCACATGTTTGGACTCTGGGAGGAAGCTGGAGCACCCGGAGAAAATCCACACAAACAAGGGGAGAACGTGCAAACTCCACACAGACAGTTCACACCTGTTCAGGGACTAAAAGCAAAATCCTGCAACCTTTCCATCATCTGTAGCATTTCTCTCAATGAGTAAGAGAGTATGGTTACTGTTTAATTTTCTCTAATGCTATGGATTGGTTGATTAATCTGATGCTGTATGATAACCGCGTGCAGTTGTTGCCTGGATTTTGTCTCAGTTGGACAGTAGGACTTTCCTTATATACTTTGGAAAATGTTGATTCACTAGATATCCTTCATCAATGTGAACAATTTGTCCTTACTTGTTTTGTCTAGGCCAACTGTATTCCAACTATAGAATTTCATCTGTAAACTCTTTCAGGACTCTCTCAACCTTTAAAGTCTTTCTTAAAACTCAACTGTTTGTTCAAGCTTTGGGTTAACCATCCCAAGTATCACTTTTTAATCTCAGCATCCATTAGTAACTGATCACATTCTATTGAAAGACCTTGATAAACTTTTCTATGCTCGAGGCATGATGTGTTGTCGGATCAATTTCAGAAATTTGAAAATTTCAATTAGTTTTCTTCTTGGCAATAAAAACAAAGATAAAATCTGACTACACATTTTGTATCAGAATTCTTACGAAGTTACCTAATTATTTTAAGTCAGGGAAAAGCCCCCAAATAATAACCTTCTGTTAGTAGAGAGGATATGCAAAATAACTTAGCAGCAGATGTTTGGCTATAAAGTTCTGCCATTTCCTGACTCTAGCCACAGATTTACTGCATTTAGACATAATGCTGTTTCCAAAACCTTTTGCAATTCCCACAAGGGAATTCAGAGAGAGAAAAAACAATAAGAACATTTTACAACATTTGTATAGATCAAGATAAGGACAGTCACCAACTGGGCCAAAGCCAAGCATGTGGTCTGAAAAAAAAGATTGCCCGTGGGATATAAGCCTCAAAGACCCATCTATTTCCCACAGTTTTCCAGTTTTAACCTATTCTTCACAACAGCAAGCACGTGAGAAGGACCTTGACAAGCAATGACAAGGCACGCCATCTTTAGGTATTGCAATAAGATTCAAATTATCTCACTGAACAAAGAGTGTGGCCTTTTAAGAATGTTTAGAGAGATCAGGCATTTCAAGTGTTGAGTGACACTTAGTATTTCTCTAAAAGTTTGGTTATGAGACAGCACCACCCACCTGGGACTTGCTGCTGGCACCAGAACCAAAGTTGCACAATAAGTAAATGTGCGACTGCAATGAAAATGCACAGTGCTGCTAAACATGTGAGGGGCGGAAAGGGTCCACAAACCCCATGACAAGACACTTGATAAGGGCCAATAACAGGATTGATGCAGGATTACCCTGTGCGTGATGGAAGTCATGCAGACTTCAAGCAAAACTCATGCTGATTATGCATCTCTGTTACAGTAACATGGAATCCAGTGCTAAATACAGCCTGTGCACCTCTGTTAAAATAGCATGGGGTCCAGTGCTAAATACTGCCTGTGCACCTCTGTTAAAATAGCATGGTGTCCAGTGCTAAATACTGCCTGTGCACCTCTGTTAAAATAGCATGGTGTCCAGTGCTAAATACTGCCTGTGCACCTCTGTTAAAATAGCATGGTGTCCAGTGCTAAATACTGCCTATGCATCTCTGTTACAGTAACATGGTGTCCAGTGCTAAATACTGCCTGTGCACCTCTGTTACAGTAACATGGTGTCCAGTGCTAAATACTGCCTGTGCACCTCTGTTACAATAACATGGTGTCCAGTGCTAAATACTGCCTATGCATCTCTGTTACAGTAACATGGTGTCCAGTGCTAAATACTGCCTATGCATCTCTGTTAAAATAGCATGGAATCCAGTGCTAAATACTGCCTGTGCACCTCTGTTACAATAACATGGTGTCCAGTGCTAAATACTGCCTATGCATCTCTGTTAAAATAGCATGGAATCCAGTGCTAAATACTGCCTGTGCACCTCTGTTAAAATAGCATGGAATCCAGTGCTAAATACTGCCTTTGCACCTCTGTTACAATAACATGGTGTCCAGTGCTAAATACTGCCTATGCATCTCTGTTACAGTAACATGGTGTCCAGTGCTAAATACTGCCTATGCATCTCTGTTACAGTAACATGGTGTCCAGTGCTAAATACTGCCTATGCATCTCTGTTAAAATAGCATGGAATCCAGTGCTAAATACTGCCTGTGCACCTCTGTTACAATAACATGGTGTCCAGTGCTAAATACTGCCTATGCATCTCTGTTACAGTAACATGGTGTCCAGTGCTAAATACTGCCTATGCATCTCTGTTACAGTAACATGGTGTCCAGTGCTAAATATTGCCTGTGCACCTCTGTTACAGTAACATGGTGTCCAGTGCTAAATATTGCCTATGCATCTCTGTTAAAATAGCATGGAATCCAGTGCTAAATACTGCCTGTGCACCTCTGTTACAGTAGATTACTACAGTAGATACTGCTCCTTGGATGCTGCCTGAACTGCTGTGCTTTTGCAGCACCACTCTTATCTAGAGTCTGGTTTCCAGCATCTGCAGTCATTGTTTTTACCTCTCTGTTGCAGAAGCATGGAGTCCAGTGCTAAATATAACTGAGACGTGGCTTCAAGTGGACAGGGCCTGGGAAATGAATATTCAAGGCTACACATGCTATCGTAAGAACAGACTGACGGGCAGAGGGGGTGGGGTGGCCTTGTTGGTAAGGGAGGATATTCAGTCCCTTGCGCTGGGGGATCTAGAGTCAGGGGATGTAGAGTCAGTGTGGATAGAGCTGCGAAATACTAGGGGTAAAAAGACCCTCTTGGGATTCATCTACTGGCCCCCAAACAGTAGTCTGGATGTCGGATATAAATTGAATCAGGAGCTGAAATTGGCCTGTCGCAAAGATGTTACTACAGTTGTTGTGGGGGATTTTAACATGCAGGTAGACTGGGAGAAACAGGATGGTATTGGACCTCAAGGAAGAGATTTTGTGGAGTGCCTCAGAGATGGATTCTTAGAACAGCTGGTGCTGAAGCCGACCAGGGAGAAGGCAATTCTGGATCTGGTATTGTGCAATGAACCAGAATTGGTCAGGGACCTCGAAGTGAAGGAGCCATTGGGAAGTAGTGACCATAATACATTAAGCATCCATCTGCAATTTGAGAGGGAGAGGGTACAATCGGAAGTGACAATATTTCAGTTGAATAAAGGGAACTATGGAGCTATGAGGGAGGAGCTGGCCAAAGTTCAATGGTGCAATACCTTAGCAGGGAGGACCGTGGAGGAACAATGGCAGATATTTCTGTGTATAATGCAGAAGTTGCAGGATCAGTTCATTCCAAAAAGGAAGAAAGATCCTAGGAGGAGGCATGGGTGGCCGTGGCTGACGAGGGAAGTTAAGAAACATATAAAGTTAAAAGAGAAAAAGTATAACATAGCAAAGATAAGTGGGAAAACGGAGGACTGGGAAGCTTTTAAAGAACAACAGAGGATTACTAAGAAGGAAATACGCAGAGAAAAAATGAGGTACGAAGGTAAACTGGCCAATAATATAAAGGAGAATAGTAAAAGCATTTTCAGGTATGTGCAAGGCAAATAAATGGTTAGGACTAAAATTGGGCCCTTGAAGACAGAAACAGAGGAATATATTACTGGGAACAAAGAAATGGCAGAAGAATTAAATGGGTACTTCAGATCTGTGTTCACTGGGGAAGACACGAGCAATCTCCCTGAGGTAACAGTGGCTGAAGGACCTGAACTTAAGGGAATTTATATTTGCCAGGATTTGGTGTTGGAGAGACTGTTAGGTCTGAAGGTTGATAAGTCTCCGGGACCTGATGGTCTACACCCCAGGGTACTGAGGGAGGTGGCTCGGGAAATCGTGGATGCGTTGGTGATTATTTTCCAGAGTTCAATAGAATCGGGGTTGGTTCCTGAGGATTGGAGGGTGGCTAATGTTACACCACTTTTCAAGAAAGGTGGGAGAGAGAAAGCAGGAAATTATAGACCAGTTAGTCTGACCTCAGTGGTAGGAAAGATGCTGGAGTCTATTATAAAGGATGAAATTACGACACATCTGGATAGTAGTAACAGGATAGGACAGAGTCAGCATGGATTTATGAAGGGGGAATCATGCTTGACTAACCTTCTGGAATTTTTTGAGGATGTAACTCTGAAGATGGACGAGGGAGATCCAGTAGATGTAGTGCACCTGGACTTTCAGAAAGCTTTTGATAAAGTCCCACACAGGAGGTTAGTGAGTAAAATTAGGGTGCATGGTATTGGGGGCAAAGTACTAGATTGGATTGAAAATTGGTTGGCTGATAGGAAACAAAGGGTAGTGATAAACAGCTCCATTTCGGAATGGCAGGCAGTGACCAGTGGGGTACCGCAGGGATCCGTGCTGGGACCGCAGCTTTTGACAATATATGTTAATGATATAGAAGATGGTATCAGCAATAACATTAGCAAATTTGCTGATGATACAAAGCTGGGTGGCAGGGTGAAATGTGATGAGGATGTTAGGAGATTACAGGGTGACCTGGACAAGTTAGGGGAGTGGACAGAGGCATGGCAGATGCAGTTTAATGTGGATAAATGTATGGTTATCCACTTTGGTGGCAAGAACAGGAAGGCAGATTACTACCTCAATGGAATCAATTTAGGTAAAGGGGCAGTACAGTAGCATGGAATCCAGTGCTAAATACTGCCTTTGCTTCTCTGTTACAGTATAATGGAATCCAGTACTAGATACTGCCTATGCATCTCTGTTACAGTAGCATAGGGCGCAGTGCTAAATACTGCGAATGCATCTCTGTTACAATACAATGGTGTCCAGTGCTAAATATTGCCTATGCATCTCTGTGACAGGAGCATGGAGTCCAGTGCTAAATACTTCCTCTACATCTCTGTTACAGTAGCATGGGGTCCAGTGCTAAATACTGCGAATGCATCTCTGTTACAATACAATGGTGTCCAGTGCTAAATATTGCCTATGCATCTCTGTTACAGTAGCATGGGGTCCAGTGCTAAATACTGCGAATGTATCTCTGTTACAATACAATGGTGTCCAGTGCTAAATATTGCCTATGCATCTCTGTTACAGTAGCATGGGGTCCAGTGCTAAATACTGCCGATGCATCTCTGTTACAGTAGCATGGGGTCCAGTGCTAAATACTGCCGATGCATCTCTGTTACGGTAGCATGGGGTCCAGTGCTAAATACTGCCTCAGCATCTCTGTTACGGTAGCATGGGGTCCAGTGCTAAATACTGCCGATGCATCTCTGTTACAGTAGCATGGGGTCCAGTGCTAAATACTGCCGATGCATCTCTGTTACAGTAGCATGGGGTCCAGTGCTAAATACTGCCGATGCATCTCTGTTACGGTAGCATGGGGTCCAGTGCTAAATACTGCCGATGCATCTCTGTTACAGTAGCATGGGGTCCAGTGCTAAATACTGCCGATGCATTACTGTTACAGTAGCATGGGGTCTAATGTTTTTGCCCGAAACGTCGATTTTGAAGCTCCTTGGGTGCTGCCTGAACTGCTGTGCTCTTCCAGCACCACTAATCCAGAATCTGGTTTCCAGCATCTGCAGTCATTTTATTTATAGTAGCATGGAGTCCAGTGCTAAATACAGCCTATGCACCTCTGTTACAGTAGATTACTACAGTAGACACTGCTCCTCAGATGCTGCCTGAACTGCTGTGCTTTTGCAGCAGCACTCTAATTTAGAGTCTGGTTTCCAGCATCTGCAGTCATTGTTTTTACCTATCTGTTGCAGTAGCATGGGGTCCAGTGCTAAATACTGCCTATGCATCTCTGTTACAGTAGCATGGTGTCCAGGGCTAAATACTGCCTATGCATCTCTGTTACAGTAGCATGGAGTCCAGTACTTAATACTGCCTTTGCATCAGTGTTACAGTAGCATGGGGTCCAGTGCTAAATACTGCCTTTGCATCAGTGTTACAGTAGCATGGGGTCCAGTACTTAATACTGCCTATTGATCTCTCTTACAGTAGCATGGAGCCCAGTGCTAAATACTGCCAATGCATCTTTGTTACAGTAACATGGAATCCAGTGTAAAATACTGCGAATGCATCTCTGATACAATAACATGGAGTCCAGTGCTAAATATTGCCTATTCATCTCTGTTACAGTAGCATGGAGTCCAGTGCTAAATACTTCCTCTACATCTCTGTTACAGTACGTGAAGTCCAGTGCTAAACACTGCCTCTGCGTCTCTGTTACAGTAGCATGGCATTCAGTGCTAAATACTGCAAATGCATCTCTGTTACAGTAGCATGGAGTTCATTGCTAAATACTGTCCATGCATCTCTGTTACTGTAGCATGCAATGCAGTACTTAATACTGCCTCAGCATCTCTGTTACAGTAGCATGGGGTGCAGTGCTAAATACTGCCTATGCATCTCTGATACAGTACCAAGGAGTCCTGTGCAAGATACTGCCTATGCATTTCTGTTAGAGTAGCATCGGGATCAGTGCTAAATACTGCCTATGCTTCTCTGTTACAGTATAATGGAATCCAGTACTAAATACTGCCAATGCATCTCTGTTACAGTAGCATAGGGCGCAGTGCTAAATACTGCCTATTGATCTCTCTTACAGTAGCATGGGGCCCAGTGCTAAATACTGCCCATGTCTCTCTGTTACAGTAGCATGGGGTCCAGTGCTAAATACTGCCGATGCATCTCTGTTACAGTAGCATGGGGTCCAGTGCTAAATACTGCCGATGCATTACTGTTACAGTAGCATGGGGTCTAATGCTTTTGCCCGAAACGTCGATTTCGAAGCTACTTGGATGCTGCCTCAACTGCTGTGCTCTTCCAGCACCACTAATCCAGAATCTGGTTTCCAGAATCTGCAGTCATTGTTTTTACAGTAGCATGGAGTCCAGTGCTAAATACAGCCTATGCACCTCTGTTACAATAGATTACTACAGTAGATAGTGCTCCTCGGATGCTGCCCGAACTGCTGTGCTTTTGCAGCACCACTCTAATCTAGAGTCTGGTTTCCAACATCTGCAGTCATTGTTTTTACCTATCTGTTACAGTAGCATGGGGTCCAGTGCAAAATACTGCCTTTGCATCAGTGTTACAGTAGCATGGGGTGCAGTACTTAATACTGCCTATTGATCTCTCTTACAGTAGCATGGAGTCCAGGGCTAAATACTGCCAATGCATCTCTGTTACAGTAACATGGAATCCAGTGCTAAATACTGCGAACGCATCTCTGATACAGTAGCATGGAGTCCAGTGCTAAATATTGCCTATTCAGCTCTGTTACAGTACGTGGAGTCCAGTGCTAAATACTGTCTCTGCATCTCTGTTACAGTAGCATGGGTTAATTGCTAAATACTGACCATGCATCTCTGTTACTGTAGCATGGAATGCAGTACTTAATACTGCCTATTCATCTCTGTTACAGTAGCATGGGGTCCAGTGCTAAATACTGCCTATGCATCTCTGTTACAGTAGCATGGGGTCCAGTGCTAAATACTGCCTATGCATCTCTGTTAGAGTAGCATGGGGACCAGTGCTTAATACTGCCTATGCATCTCTGTTACAGTATAATGGAATCCAGTACTAAATACTGCCAATGCATCTCTGTAACAGTAGCATGGAGTCCAGTGCTAAATGCTGCCTATACGTCTCTGTTACAGTAGCATAGGGCGCGGTGCTAAATACTGCCTATTGATCTCTCTTACAGTAGCATGGAGTCCAGTGCTAAATACTGCCAATGCATCTCCGTTACAGTAGCATGAGGTCCAGTGCTAAATACTGCCAAAGCATCTCTGTTAGAGTAGCATCGTGTCCAGTGCTAAATACTGCCTATGCATCTCCGTTACAGTAGCATGGAATCCAGTGCTAAATACTGCCAATGCATCTCCGTTACAGTCGCATGGGGTGCAGTACTAAGAACTGTCGATGCATCTCTGTTACAGTAGCATGGATTCCAGTGCTAATTACTGCCTATGCATCTCTGTTACAGTAGCATGGGGTGCAGTGCTAAATACTGTCAATGCATCTCTGTTACAGGAGCATGGAGTTCAGTGCTAAATCCTGCCTATGCATCTCTGTTACAGTAGCATGGAGTCCAGTGCTAAATACTGTTCATGCATCTCTTTCACAGTAGCATGGAGTCCAGTGCTAAATGTAGCCGCTGCATCCCTGCTACAGTAGCATGGAGTCCAGTGCTAAATGTAGCCGCTGCATCCCTGCTACAGTAGCATGGAGTCCAGTGCTAGATACTGCCTATGCATCTCTGTTACAGTAGCATGAGGTGGAGTGCTAAATACTGCTTATGCATCTCTGTTACAGAAGCATGGAGTCCAGTGCTAGATACTGCCTATGCATCTCTGTTACAGTAGTGTTGAGACCAGTGCTAATTACTGCCAATGCATGTCTGTTACGGTAGCATGGAATTCAGTGCTAAATACTGCCTATGCATCTCTGTTACAGTAGCATAGAGTCCAGTGCTAAATACTGCCAAAGCATCTCTGTTACAGTAGCATAGAGTCCAGTGCTAAATACTGCCTATGCATCTCTGTTACCGTAGCATGGAGTCCAGTGATAGATACTGCCAATGCATCTCTGTTGCAGTATCGTAGAGTCCAGTACTTAATACTGTCTATGCATCTCTTTTACAGTAGCATGTAGTTCAGTGTTAAATACTGCCGCTGCATCTCCTCTACAGTAGCATGGGGTCCAGTGCTAAATACTGCCTATGCATCTCTGTTACAGTAGCATGGGTTGCAGTGCTAAATACTGCCTGTGCATCTCTGTTATAGTAACATGGAGTCCAGTGATAGATACTGCCAATGCATCTCTGTTGCAGTATCGTGGAGTCCAGTACTTAATACAGTCTATGCATCTCTGTTACATTAGCATGGTGTCCAGGGCTATATACTGCCTATGCATCTCTGTTATAGTAGCATGGAGTCCAGTGCTAAATACTGCCTATACATCTCTGTTACAGTAGCATGGAATCCACTGCTAAATACTTGTGGCTGCACAATCTCCAAGAGGCATATGGTTTTACAAGTACTAATTCAAGCCAGCCTGGACTTTTAAATAGGGGATGAATTCTGGGTGTAACAGGAGCCTGATATCACTGGAAATGGCCTTTTGAGCTGAAGGAAGCTAGAGTAATGGGGTACCAGGCCAGAAAGGAAACTCCTATGTTCTCAGATTCAGAACTGAGGACCTAAGGGAGGAAAAATGGAGAGCGATCATCTTTCTACAGGGAGCTATGTAGTCTTATCGAGATAAACTGCAAAGGCAGTAGAAGCAGATAGCCACAGATGTCAATGTCAGGAATCCTCCCCCGCCCAGGACTTGGATACACTGCTGGATAACGTTGAATAACCTCATTCACCTGTCTAGCTCAAAAAAAAATTATCTTCAAATAGCAACTCCTACCAGTTGCCAATGTACCTGATACACTTATCAACGCATCAGAAATCCAACACTCAATCATCAACAATCACTGACTGGCCTTCCCCAAACCACCACAATAACCCCCACACTGTTTGGTCTTAGACTTCAAGATGTAATACCTGCTTGTAAAACCAGTACTGGTTACAACAGCTGGTTGCACTGCTGGGACTACAGAGGAGCTGGCACCTCTCTGAGATGGGACCACCACCCAATCCAGAGAAATATTGGAAAGGTTGACTGTACGTAACCAGGACAGCATGGGATGCATTTAGGATACTGAGAGAAGGATACAGAGGAAATTGAGGGATATTATCTATAAATTTTCAAAGTTTGGGAGAAGATTTGTAGCTCGGGTGCTCGTTGTTGTGGTTCTGTGCGCCGAGCTTGGAATTTTTCTTGCAAACGTTTCGTCCCCTGTCTAGGTGACATCCTCAGTGCTTGGGAGCCTCCTGTGAAGCACTTCTGTGATGTTTCCTCCGGCATTTATAGTGGCCTGTCTCTGCCGCTTCCGGTTGGCAGTTCCAGCTGTCTGTTGTAGTGGCTGGTATATTGGGTCCAGGTCGATGTGTTTGTTGATAGAGTCTGTGGATGAGTGCCATGCCTCTAGGAATTCCCTGGCTGTTCTCTGTTTGGCTTGCCCTATAATGGTAGTGTTGTCCCAGTCGAACTCATGTTGCTTTTCTTCTGTGTGTGTGGCTACTAAGGATAGCTGGTCGTGTCGTTTCGTGGCTAGTTGGTGTCATGGATACGGATCGTTAGCTGTCTTCCTGTTTGTCCTATGTAGTGTTTTGTGCAGTCCTTGCATGGGATTTTGTACACTACATTGGTTTTGCTCGTGTTACAGTTTCAAAATTTGTCATAATTAGCAGATTTGGAAATGTCCTGAAATGTGAGGTGAATAGTTTTGTACGTGGTAATGATTCTGAAAGAGTTAGTGATGAAGCTGCATTAAGTTCCATCCAATCTGATGATGTTACACAGTCTTTGAGGAGAGAGAAAGCAGTCCAATTGGAGATAACTTTATCATTTCTCACTCCTGACAGTCTTAGTAATTATGCCTAACTAGTCAGTGCAACTTGTATCTATTTCATTCATACATTAAACTATACTTTGTTGTGTGAGACAAGCACCTCTTCTCACTAAGGCTCAACAGTGATTTCTTTCCCTATGTTATTGCTGCTAATTAGATAGGCCCTTATTCTGAGCATATAAGGAAGACTGTAAAACTCTGTGGCACAATGGTTGTTCAGACACCACTGAAATTATAAGTAAATCACCTGACCTGAAAGTTGAGTACAAGCTAGAGTAGAATGGGCAAAATGGAAAATATAGATCAGGTGGACGACTTTACAGTTCCATTTTGGGTAAATGCTTGGCGGTTTGGCCATTCTCAGTATAGGAAAGCCAAGTAAAGGACACAGAGATTTGTAGATGCATCTGTGAGTGAAACAACTGAGAAATTGGGGAGAGGGGTTGAAAGTGTTAATTGATTGAGGGGAGAGGGTTACTATAAGCACCACCTGCTATGAATGTGTCATTTGGACTTGTGACCAGAAAAGCTTATGATCTCCAAGAACCACATTTGGTCCTCCTCAAAGTCTTCATAACAATTTCTATTCTGTTAATGTAACCTGCTGCTTTCATATAACAAAGTCGATCATGTTAACTATAACAGGCTCTTCTAGTTAGACCAGGAAGTAATCTTCCTTGACCAGGCTAGGCCAAGTGTCCAAGCAAGTTGCTATGCTACTTTCATCATGTATGGCACACCTCATATAATGCAGTGTGCTGACAATAGAGCTTTCTACAGAAATTGAAGCTAGATCCAGAACAGGACTAACAAACAAAGCCTTTCTCTTATTTTTCTTATGCAGCCGGGAGAAGCAGTGAATTCACAGGGAAGTCTGCACCTCTGGTGTCCTCGGCTTCTCACCTTTCAAGAGCAGACTGTCGTATGAACTAGGAGCAGGAGAAACCTCTGAAGTCTGCACTAAAATCCAATTATCTCATGATTGATCTGATAACTTCACATTCTCATCTATATCATATACCCTTTCGCCCTCTTGCTTATCAAGAATTTATCTAGCCTTCCCTTAGAAAATGGTCAAGAATCCTGTTTCCACCACCTTTTCAACATGAAATTGGAGGGGCCTGATTTTTAAACAGTAACCCCCTTGCTCTAGATTCTCCCACAAGAGAAAACATCCTCTCCACATTCACCCTGTCAAGACCCCCTCAGGATCTTATATGTTTCAATCAAGTCACCTCTTTCTCTTCTAAATTCCAGCAGATCAAAGCCTTGCCTATTCAACCTTTCCTCATAACGCAATCCATCTACTCAAGTTATCAGAGTTATAGAGGTCTATTGCACAGTAGAAGGCCCTTCAGCCCAGCCGGGCTGAGCTGGTCAGAAACTACCACTTCCCTGTCTGTAACCGATTTTCCAACACTTGGGCTATGGCCTTGAATACCTTGGCATCACACATGCATATCTAAATGCTTCTTAAATAGGGTGTCTACCTCTACCACCCCTACAGGAAGTGAGATCCAGACTCCCACCATCCTCTGGGTGAATAACTCTTTCCTCACTTTCCATCTAACCTTTCTGCCCCTCGCCTTAAAGCGATGCCCCATGATCATCGATCCCACCACCAAGGGGTAACATTTCTTCCCACTCACCCTATTTATGCCCCTAGGTATTAATCTAGTAAACCTTCTCTGAAAAGCTTCTGATATATTTACACCCTTCCTTCAACAAGGAGAACAATACTGTACATAGTACTCCAGATGTGGTCTCATTAATGCCCTGTACAACTCAAATATAACTTCCCTACTTTGTGTTCAGTTTTCCTCACTTTAAACAATAACATCCAAGTTCCTTGTCTAATTACTTGCTGTACTGGAACAACAATGTTTTGGAGCTCTGCAATTTCTCACATTTAGATAATGATTCTTTTTACTCTCCCAGTCAAAATGGACAATTTCACATTTTCCCACAATGTGCTCCATTTGCCCACTTATTTAATCCCATTGTAGACTCCTTGAGTCCTCTTCACAACTTATCTCCCTATCTATGTTTGTGTCGTCAGCAAATTTAATAGCCAAATCTTTGGTCCCTTCAACCAAGTCACTTATATAAATTATAAAAGGTTGAGTCCCCATTACTGAGGCCTGTGGTGCACTACTCGTTACATATAAGGCCTATATAAGACCCAGTTGTTCTTACTCTTTGCTTCCTGTTCACCAACCAAACTTCTATCCAACCCAATATTGTTACTCCCTGCTCTGTAAGCTTTTATTTTTATCAATAATTTTGAGGTGGGTTATTGTCAAATGCTTTCTGGAAATGTAAGTACATTTGATCCACAGTATATGATTCCTCCTCAAGAAAGCTCCAATAAATTGGATAATCCTGATTTATCTTACATAGGACACTGCCGATTACCTTGAGTTTTTCTAAGCGGCCTCCTATAATGCCTTTAAAAATAAGGGGAGATTACCACTTGACTGGTAATGCAGAACTCCTGCCTAATGGCCTGGGAACAAGGATTTGAATCACACCATCTCAGGTGTTTAAAAAGTGGAAGTTAATTTAAAGAATTCGGAAATTAACCAAAATGACGAGCCCAGAGGTGGGGAACCTTTTCATGTTGGAAGGCCGCATTATGTTAGTTGTAATCTAATAAAGCCTCATCCAAGAAACTTCAATGATATATTCTTCAAAATTCACATTAGTTTGTAAAAATCTAACTATGTACTAATTTTAAAAAATGAAAACAAATGTTAATTCTAAAGTTAACTAACCTTTTAATGACTTTGTTGTGACTGCTTTTTGTAGGAAAGCATTTGAATATTTGGTTGCAGCGTGGAGCTCTGCAGTTTTAGCTGATCCTCTAGATGGCTGACCTATTTGTAACCTTAAATCGACATTCCTGCAGATTAAAATAAAAATAATAAAGGACGAAAAAGAAACATAGGATTAAAAAATAAAAGATTTGGTTCTGCAAAATTTGGATTCATTCAAAAGGCCACACACAATGGCCTAGAAAACTGCATGGGGTCTTAAGGCCACAGGTTCCCCACCCCTGGATTATCCTAATAGTGATCATGTAACAACTATTGATTGTTGTAAAAATCTATCTGGTTCACTAATGTCTTTGTGTAAAGGAAATCTGACATCTTTGCCTGGCAAGATGTGCATATAACTCCAGACCTTTTGCAATATGATTGACTTTTAACTGCCCACTGGGCACCTAGACATGGGCAATCTCACTGGCCTAGCCAGCAATGCCCACATTCCATAAGCAAAGGAAGAAAAGTCTCTAACAGCTTCCAGGTGTTAAGCTATCTTGCCTGTAGTTTTCTGTCTCCTCTCTCCTTTTTCTGAATACAGGAGAGAGATTACAAAAATGCAATGTAATGGAATCATGCAATCATAGGCGTTCACAGCACAGAAAAAGACCCATTAGCCCATCAAGTCCGTGCAGGTCAAAAACAAGCACTTCACAGAATCTTCTCCAAGCTGCAGAATTTTGGAAAATTAAAGCCAACATATCACCTATTTCACTGGCTACTTTGTAAAGACCCAAGGAAGAAGTCCATCATGACTTGGTCACTTGTGAGCCCACATCTTAAACGCTAGCTCAGCGCTATTTCCCTGAGCACTATAATTCTCTTGGGTTCCTCCATTACATTCCCATATTTATAGCTAATTTTGAGGTGTTATTTGTATCATGTCTAATGAAAATCGATGCCAAATACCTGTTCAATTCATTTGCCATCTACTTATTTTCCTTATTAATTCCCCACTCTCACTTACCATTGGACAAACACTCAGACATTAACTCATTTATTTCTTGAAAATATTTTTGGAAAATGTTTAGTTTTCATATTTCTAGCAGATTTTCTATTATACTCTTATTTTACTATCATTATTCTTTTGGTGAAAAAAGACACCAGATCTTATATGTTTTTTGGCGAATTCAAAGTTGCGTCAAACTTTCTGAAAGGATTCTCACCACAAGGCCTACCAAAACTAAGTTACAGCCACAGAGTCACACAGCACGCAAACAGACCCTTCAAGCTCAACCAGTCCATGCTGGTCACAATCCCAAAACTAAACTAGTCCAATCTGCCTGCACTTGGCCCATATCCCTCCAAGTATTTCCTACTCGTGTACTTATCTAAATGTCTTTTAAATGTTGTAATTGTACCTGCATCCACCACTCCCTCTGGTAGTTCATTCCACATACGAACCACTCCATGTAAACAAAAAATGCCCCTCATATTTTCTTTAAATCTTCCTCCTCTCAGCTTTAAAATATGCCCCGTGGTCTTGAAATCCACTCTGAGGGGAAAAGACACCTGCCATTCACCCTATCTATACTCCTCATCTATAAACCTCTAGAAGGTCACCTCTCTACCTCCTATGTTTCAGTGAAAAATGTCCCAGCCAATCCAGTCTCTTTTTATAACTCAAATCCTCCATTCCCGGCAATATCCTTATGGTTGTTGTAAGTCTCTTCTGAACTCTCTCCCGCTTAATGATATCCTTCCTATAACAGGGAGTTCAGTTCTGCACACAATTCTCCAGAAGAGGCCTCACCAACGTCCTGTACGACCTCAACTTAACATCAACTTAACATCCATCCCTCCCTGGCAATGTTTTTCTACAACCTCTACCATCGGGAAGAAGGTACAGAAGCCTGAACACACGCACCAGCCAGTTTTGAAACAGTTTCTATCCTACTGTTGTTAGAATACTGAATGGACTCACAAACTCTTAACATTCGACTGTACCTGTGTTTTTGTTTTTGCCTCTGTTTACCTATTATTTACTATTTATGCTACTTAACTCTGTGATCTGCCTGTGTTGCTCCCAAGACAAAGCTTTTCACTGTGCCTCAGTACACGTGACAATAAATCCAATTCAATTCAATTCAACACAATTTGCCATATTAATTGCTTACCACACCGCTACGGTGTCTTATATTCGATTTCTGTGTTATTTACTCACTCACCTAGGGCACCCCTGCACATGTCTCATTAGTAATAAATGTACCACCAACTTCCAAACTGGCCTGACTCTGACTCCATGAGGAAACAGACCACAATAGGGCAGAGTCAAATGAGTCTTGTTTTTCCCATCATCCAGCTCCTTATCCCCTATGAGGAGGGGATCCTGACTCTTTTCACCTCAAGCACAGACTGAATTGGCATTGGAGGTTGCCCTTAACCTACTGTGCCAGAAACCCTTGAGCAAAGGCCCACTGGCAACTATCCATAGATTGCTGGATCTGTATCTGTGCAAAAGGAGATACATAAGTAATATGAGCCTGGTATTTACAACTAAAGAAGCAAAATGTAAGGCAAGGCGATGTGAGCATCCTGGTAGGATCAAAGTGAGTGAACACTATGACAGTGAGCAAAGAACCCAGAAATGCAGCCTGCTTCAGTCTATGTGTATGTGTCCCCTTGCTGCAGCATTATAACAGTAGGTACAACCTGCAATTGAGCATTGAAGGGCAGATCATCCTGTAGGTGAGTTAAATATATGCCATGAAGGTTTTTACTGACTGGCACACGCTGGATGCCAGTGTCTGTGGATGTGGGGGTCAGTGTAGTGAATGCCCCTGGATCATGCCTTGAGAGGTCGCTGCTCAGTTTCCAACATGAAGGTTGTTCAGACCAAGCAGTGAGCTGAATTGGCCAGGTTCACACTTTGGTTTCCTTGTCAAGTCTGCCCGACGCCAAGCTTGTTTGGCAAGTACAGTAAGGGGGATGGGAATCCAAATATTCATGAGGCAGATTAAGGTATTAACAAGGTATTTAAAAAGCAATAATCTCCCTTAATTGGAACTCCCCTCAACCAAGCAAGAATCTCACCATGCTGCTGGAGAAAAACCGAGATGTAGGCACACGCTGTTCCCGAAGCAAGACCTTGCCACACCTGTCTTTTTTTTAATTTCAAAACTACACTTTATTCATAAAATAATTTGATGGTCTGTACAGTTGGTCATGCCATACATATGTAAACATTTGCATACAGAGATCAGAATTTATCATCTGTATATACAGGTCTGTACGTTTATCAATCATATGTCCATATATTTAGCTGAAGCGTTGAGCAGAGCCCAAATGACTGCGTGGGCCCCCTGTTCTTCTTAGGCAGGCAGATGTTACACGGTGGTCTTTCCCCACCGCGCCTTGGCGGCAGCTGTCCCAAGTTTCAGCGCGTCCCTCAACACATAGTCCTGGACCTTGGAATGTGCCAGTCTGCAACACTCAGTCGGGGTCAACCCCTTCAGCTGGAAGATCAACAGGTTTTGGACCACCCAGACAGCGTCCTTCACAGAGTTGATGATCCTCCAGGCACAGTTGATGTTCGTCTCTATGTGCGTCCCAGGGAACAGACCATAGAGCAGAGTCCCGCGTCATAGCGCTGCTCAGGAGCAAACCTCGACAAGCACCACTGCATTCCTCTCTCGACTTCTTCTGCATAGGCACATTCCAGAAGGAGGTGTGTGACAGTCTCCTCCCCCCCCCCCCCGCAGCTGCTTCGAGGGCAGCGAGAGGTGAGTCTGAGAGTCCGGGCGTGCATAAAGGATCTCACAGGCAGAGCCCTTCTCACCACCAGCCAAGCCATGTCCTGGTGCTTGTTGGAAAGTTCTGGCGATGAGGCATTCTGCCGAATGGCTTTGACAGTCTGCTCAGGGAACCGCTCGATAGGATCCGCCCTCTCCTTTTCCCGAAGGGTCTCAAGGACACTACGTGCTGACCACTTCCTGATGGACTTGTGGTCAAAGGTGTTTTTCTTCATAAACTTCTCCATGAAGGACAGGTGATATGGAACGGTCCAACTTGGAGCGTTCTGCGGCGGCGGGGCCAGGCCCATCCTTCGCAACACCGGGGACAGGTAGAATCTCAGTACGTAGTGACACTTGGTGTTTGCGTACCGGGGATCCAAGCACAGCTTGATGCAGCCACACACAAAGGTGGCCATCAGGGTGAGGGTGGCATTGGGTGTATTTTTTCCCCTGTTGCCCAGATCTTTGTACAGCGAGTCCCTTCGGACCCGGTCCATCTTTGATCTCCATATAAACTGGAAGATGGCCCAGGTGACTGCAGCGGCACAGGTTCTGGGACTAGGCCAGACCTGTGCCACATATAATAGCAATGACAGTGCCTCACACCTGATGACCAGGTTTTTTCCCGTGATGGAGAGCGACCGTAGCTTCCATCTGCCCAGTTTCTGCCTCACTTTGCTGATCCGCTCCTCCTAAGACTTGGCGCACGCCCAGCCCCCCCGAACCAAATACCCAGCACCTTCAGGTTGTCGGTCCTGACGGTGAAGGGGGTCGAGGATTGGTCGGCCCAGTTCCTAAAGAGCATGGCCTCGCTCTTGCCTCGGTTTACCTTGGCCCCCGAGGCCCGTTCGAACTGGTCACATATGCACATGAGTCTGCGCACGGACAGCGGATCCGAGCAGAAAACGGCGACGTCATCCATGTACAGGGAGGCCTTAACCTGCAGGCCCCCGCTGCCAGGAATAGTCACCCCTCTCAGGCTCGCATCCTTCCTGATGGACTCAGCAAATGGCTCTATGCAGCACACAAACAAGGCAGGAGAGAGAGGGCAGCCCTGCCTGACTCCAGATCTGACTGGGAAGCTATCTGATTCCCACCCATTGATTGAGACTGCACTGACAATGTTGGTGTAGAGCAGTCTGATCCAATTGCAGATTCCCTCCCCAAAGCCCATTTTGGAGGGAACATCTCTCATATATGTGTGCGATATCCTGTCAAAGGCTTTCTCCTGGTCCAGGCTGATCAGGCAGGTGTCCAACCCTCTGTCCTGCACATAGGCGATCGTATCCCTGAGGAGTGCGAGACTCTCAGACCTTGCCACACCTGTCACCCAATTCCTCCACACAGCTCACCACAGACTACGTCTCTCAGACCCAATGGGATTCCCATTTCATCGAAACTTTACACCTTGCCCTCATAGGGACAGGACAGTAACAGAAATACCATCGGAAAACCAAGCATTAGTTCGAGACTGTATCAGAAGAGCATACTGATTGGTCAGAAATAGTCTCTGAAAGAGGCACTACTCTTAGAAAATGTACCAGTTTGATGATGACTGACAAATATTTACCAAACTTTATTTAAATTTAAACCAGGCAGATTGATTCTTATTGATCAAGGCATTTCCCTGAGGAATGATCTAGAGAATGGCTGTTAGTTATTTGGATGAGCTGAACCATACACAAAGGTGCACATGTTCATTCTGTCTGTAAAGAACAGCAGGCCACATGTTTTAATATATCTAGCTTTTAGCACACATTAGTGCATCACACCATGAACCTGAAATACAATCTTAAATTGGCTATCATCATAATTCTTCACACGTGACTCCGGAGCCTACGGCTATGTGTTGACTCCTAACTGCCTTCTCAGCAAGTAGAGATGGACAATAAACGCTCGTCTAGCCAGCGATGACGATATCCTGTGAATGAATAATTAAAAAGACCGATAAATTATGTAGCAAATGTTGTTTAATCACAGAATCACATTTAATGTTTGACACTGTGCTTTGAGTTTTGCAAGTGTAAGCTGGTTGGTTCATGTTAGTACCCAGTGAGGCAGAAAGTAGCGCCATAGGCCAGTTCATGAGTTTGTGCAATGAACAGTGAGACATGACTTTATCAGGGTAGCCATTACCTCATAGGATGGTTTTGATGCACCTCATTTCAACACCAAGCTTGCAGAGTGAGTAAATGGCTCCAGCCTATTTACAAAGTTGTCAATTGCGGCACGGTGGCTCAGTGGTTAGCATTGATGCCTCACAGTGCCAGGGACCTGGGTTCAATTCCAGCCTCAGGCGACTGTCTGTGTGGAGTTTGCACATTCTCCCTGTGTCTGTGTGGGTTTCCTCTGGGTGCTCTGGTTTTCTCCCACAATCCAAAGATGTGCAGGTCAGGTGGCTGGGCCATGCTAAATTGCCCATAGTGTTAGGTGCATTAGTCAGAGGGAAATGGGTCTGGGTGGGTTGGTCTTCAGAGGGTTGGTGTGGACTTGCTGGGTCAAAGGGCCTGTTTTCACACTTAGGGACTCTAATCAATACAGACAATCTTATAGTGTGTAGGTCTATAGGAATCCCTACACGTTGTGGCCTTCACTGCAGAAGATACATAAAACTTCCCAAAAATAGATCTAAAGTCATGAAAGCATAGTAGTAAAAGGATGTTTACACAAGGCAGTCACAAACACCTACTGGAATATTATTTACTGACACATCTGGGAAAGGGAGTTTAATTGACTGCTCCATTTCAAATTTGGATTTGACTATAGGAGGGAAATCATTAAGACATACAAGGAAGTTCATATATGTTGCTGTAGATTCAAAGAGAGCAAAAGTGTCATCTTCTTATTGTAAATATGTGAGGGCTAGAAGATTAGGTGTCATTTCCTTGAAGACAAGTCTCTCAAGGAACTCAACAAAAGGGTTTCTGGGATTGAGACCAGAAGGGAACCCCTGTCAATGCCATCTATTTGGGCAAAAATGGTATTTTATATTCATTTATGGGATGTAGGCATTGCCAGCTGGCCCACATTTATTGCCCGTCCCTAGTTGCCCTCATGAAGGTGGTGGTAATCTGCCTTCTTGAACTGCTGCAGTCCACCTGCTGTGGGTTGACCCACAATTCCACTAGGGAAGGAATTCCAGGATTTTGATCCAGTGACAGTGGCAACATATTTCGAAGTCAGGATGGAGCGTGGCTTGGAGGGAAACTTGAAGGTGGTGGTGTTCCCATATATCTGTGCCCTTGTCTTTCTAGATGAAAGTGGTCATGGGTTTGGAAAATGCAATCTGAGGATCTTTGGTGAATTTCTGCAGTGCATGTTGTAGACAGTACATTCTGCTGCTATGGAGATTTGGTGGTGGAGGGAGCTAATTCTTGTGGAGATAATGCCAATCAAACAGACTGCTTTGACCTTGATGATATCAAGTTTATTGAGTGTTGTTTGAACTGCAGCCATCCAGGCAAATGGGGAGTATTCTATCCTGGATTATTCCTTGTAGATGATGGATGGGCTTTGGGAGTCAGAAGGTGAGTTACTCGCTTCTGACCTGCTCTTGTGTTTATGTGGCAAGTCCAGTTGAGTTTCTGGTCAATGGTAACCTCCAGGATATTGACAGTGAATGTCAAAGGGTGGTTTTTAGATTATCTCTTATTTGTGATTGTCATGGCCTGGCATTTGTGTAGCCCAAATGCGACTTGCCACTTATCAGTCCAAGCCTGGATATTGTCCAGATCTTGTTGCATTCAGACATGGACTGCTTCAGTACCTGAGGAGTCATGATGGCACTGAACACTCTGTAATCATCAGTGACTCTAACCTATGGAGAATTTTCCCCGGATATCCATTGATTCCAGTTTTGCTAGGGCTCCATGATATTACACTCGATCAAATGCAGCCTTTTGGTCAAGGGCTGTCACTGTCACCTCACCTCTGGAATTCAGCTCTTTTGTCCATGTTTGAACCAAGGCGGTATTGAGATCAGGAGCAGAGTGGCCCTGGCAGAACCCAAACTGGGCATCACTGAGCAGGTTATTGCTGAGCAGATGCTGCTTGATAGCCCTGTTGATGACCCCCTTCCAATACTTTATTGACAATCGAGAGTCCAGGCGGAATGGGGTGGAAATTGGCCCGGTTGGATTTGTCCTGCGTTTTTATGTACAGGGCGTACCTGGGCAATTTTCCACATTGTCAGGAAGATGCCAGTGTTGTGACTGTATCGGAACATCTTGGCTAGGGGAGCAGCAATTTCTGGACCACAAGTCTTCAGTACTATTGCCAGAGTGTTGTCAGGGGCCATAGCCTTTGCAGTGTCCAGTGACTCCTTGATAGCACATGGAGTGAATGGAATTGGCTGAAGACCAGTATCTGTGATGCTCGGGACCACGGAGAGGCCGAGATGGATCATCCACTCAGCACTTCCAGCTGAAGTTTGCTGAAAAGGCTTCAGCCTTATCTTTTGCACTGATGTGTTGGGTTTTTCCATCATTGAGGACGGGGATGTTTGTGGTGCCTCCTTCTCCAGTGAATTGTTTAATTGTCTACCACCATTCACAACTGGGTGTGGCAGGACTGCAGAGCTTAGATCTAATCAGTTGCTTGTGGAATCACTTAATTCTGTCTATCTCTTGCTGCTTATGCTGTTTCATGCAAGTAGTCCTGTTTGGTAGCTTCACCAGGTTGGTACCTCATTTTCAGGTATACTTTGTGCTGCCCCTGGATACCGTTCTGTAACCTCCATTAAACCAGGGTTGATCCCCTGGCTTGATGGTAATGGTTGAGTGAGGGATATACTGGGCCATGAGGTTACAGATTGTGCTGGAGTACAATTCTGCTGTTGTTGATGAACTACAGTGCCTCATGATTGCTCAGTCTTGAGTTTCTAGTTCTGTTTGAAGTCTGTCCCATTTAGCACAGTGATAGTGTCATACAATACTATGTGAAGGCGGGACTTTGACTCCACAAGGACTGTTTGTTGGTCACTCTTACTGAGACTGTCATGGATGAATGCATCTGCAACTTGGGAAAGATGAGGTCAAGTATGTTTTTCTTGTTGGTTCCCTTACCACCTGCTGCAGACCCTAACAGAAATATCCTTGAGGATCTGACCAGCTCAACCAGTAGAATTGCTACTGACCAGCTCGATCAGTAGCCACTGTTGGTGGTGGACATTGAAATCCCCCACCCAGACTACATTTTGTGCCCTTGCTATCCTCAATGCTTCCTCCAAGTGTTGTTCAACATGGAGGAGTACTGATTTATCAGCTGAGGGAGGATGGTACATGGTAATCAGCAGGAGATTTCCTTGCCCAAGTTTAACCTGAGGCCATGAGACTTCATGGGGTCTGGAGTCAGTGTTGAGGACTCTCAGGGCAACTCCCTCTGGTCTGTGTCCCACTGTGCTGCCACCTTTGCTGAATCTGTCCTGCCGATTGGACGGGGTACATTCAGGGAATGGTGACTGTGGTGTCTGGGTCTTAGCCTATGAGATATGACTCTGTGAGTATCACCATGCTTGACTAGTCTGTGAGATAGCTGTCCAAATTTTAGCACTCACCCCCAGAAGTTAGTAAGGAGGTCCTTGCAGGGATGACCGAGCCGTTTATATTGTTGGATTTTCCAGTGGCTGGGGAGATGCCAGGTGACCCGTCCAGTTTCATTTCTTTGTGACTTTGTAATGATTGGTACAAACTGAGTGGCTTGCTAGGCCATTTCAGAGGGCAATTGAGAGATGACAACATAGCTGTGTGTCTGGAGTCACATTTTGGTGAGGGTGGAAGATTTCTTTCCCTGAATGCCAATATTGAACCAAATGAGTCTTTCCGACAATCGACAATGGTTTCTCGGTTATCAATAGGTTCTTAATTCCAGATTTTGTTTTATTGAACTCAAAATCGACCATCTGGCGTGGCATGAATTGGAACTCAGCTCCAGAGTTTTTGGATCAATAGTCTAGCGATAATTCCATCACCATTCCCCATATCACTAAACTCAATTGTATGGTTGCTGAGTTCACAGCTCAATGGATACTGCTTCGTACAGTAGTGGTGGGTCTGGATTGATATGATGTAGTGCTGCGGGGCTGATGTCTATAATGGCCTCATGTGGTACATTGCTGAATAGGCTAGCACTGCTAAATGAGCGCAGTCTTTCTATTGATATACAAATCAAGTACAGTCTTTGAAAACAAAACCTTCACTATGTGCATGGAAAACTTGCATAAAACTGATTGCAGCAAATCACTCAACATTTTGGGCAATTCATGTTGTGCAGGCCCAGGCACAAGTAAGTGTGGGAATCATTTTTGTGTGGCTTCCCAACCCACAGGCACAGTAAGATGAGCCCTATCAAATATATTTCCCAGCAGTTCCTTTCTGAGCATGGCTGTCTGGTCATGGAGGGCAGTAGGATCAACAGATAGGAATTTGGATCATCATTAAGAATGTCACACATATGGTCGTCTTTGTTAAGGATGACTAATCCTGCCCTTTGGTGGGTTTACAGTCCCATAAATCCAAGCTGGCCTTGAGGCTTCACGACACTGCCCCGAAAATTGCGTTGCATTTTCAAATCAGACAGGTCCTTTGGAATATTGCAAATTTGACATCGCTGGCCTACTCACCAATGGCCCACTTAAGATAGCTATCGATATTCACAGTACTCATGTTATAGTAATCCCAATTTGCCATCAATGTGCCAATCGGTATTCATTGGACTTACTAACACATCTGGTCACACAATTGAATGCAATTTTAATGACACCGTGGGATCATCCATGAAGAATGAGGGATAGAAGGCTCAACAGGCTTTACTACATCCAGAGAACAGGGTCAGGCCTTCCTACCAGCCCTTGCAAGGACTCTGACACCGCCACTATGGTAATTTATGCTCTGCTTCTGGTGTTGGTCACTGCTTCCCCACTCCCACATAGTTGTAGGATCATAGAATCCCTACAGTGTGGAAGAAGGCCATTCGGCGCGTTGAGCCCACACTGACACCCCCCTCGCCCCCCAAACAGCATCCCACCCCGACTCACCTCCCAATCCTATCCCTGTAACCCTGCATTTCCCATGGCTAATTCACCTAGCCTGCAAATCCCTGGACACTATGGGCAGTTTATCGTGGTCAATCTACCTAATCCGCAGATTTTTGAATTATGGGAGGTAACTGGAGCATCTGGAGGAAACCCATGCAGACACGGGGAGAACGTGCAAACTCCAACTCGGCAGTCACCCAAGGCAGGAAGCAAACCCAGGTGCCTGGCTCCATGAGGCAGCAGTGCTAAACCACTGAGCCACTGTGCCACCCATGTAGAATGGAACATAACGGAGTGGAGAATGCAATGTTTAGGGATCTTTCCACTGAGGTGAGTCTGGAAAGTGTATGAGCTGAGCTACCCTCCATGTTCCAACATTGCAGGTCAATGACCTTTCATCAGAACTAGAAAACGTTGAAAACTTGTAGGTTTTGAAGAAGTGAAAATGGAAGTGGAGGTGAAGATGGAAAAAGATCAAAATGAGAATCGCTGTAATAGAGCAGAAGACAAGGGAGAGTTAATGATCAAAGAGTTGGTGCTGAAAGGCCAAAGTGTGACATTATGGGAACAAACGATGAAACATGTGTGTCTCGAAGCTGAGTGGCTGAACGGTGAACAGCTGTTGGCTGAAAGCAAAAACAAGAGAAAAATGAGAGTCAAACTGAAAGCTGCAAAGTGAACGGAAACAAAATGGGGGCGAATGTTATGATCTAAAATTGTTGAACTCAGTGCTGAGATTGGATGGCTGTCCCTCAAACCTATTGGAATTTTACAACAGCAACACACTGGGGTCGTGATTTGAGCTGCAGGGTAATGTTCTGGGGATCATGACTTCAAGTCTTGCCCATGGCAAATGGTGAAATTTGAATTCAACTAAATCTGGAATTAAACACTAGGCTAATGGTGACCATATAAACCTTTTTGTAAAATTCTGGTTTGTTCATTATTTCCATTTAGACTAGGGAATCCAACATCATTACCCATCCTCTACCCAGTACATATGGCTCCAGTCCCACCGTAATATATGGCTGAGTCTTAATTGCCCTCTGAAATGGCCCTAAAAAGTCACTCAGTTGCATCAAAACTAGCACAAAGTCCAATGAAAGGAATGAATCCGGGCAATCCACCTGGCATTGACATGGGCATGAGAAACAACAACAGCAGTCTCAGTCCTGTCAACATCAGGGGAGGAGACTCTTGCCAAAATTAGGAGAGATGTCCCACAAAAAGAGACAGACATAGAGTTATAGAATCATATAGCATGGAAACAGACCCTTCAGTCCAACCAGTCCATGGAGACCATGTTCCCAAACTAAACTAGTCCCATAACCCACCAAACCATTCCTACTCACAAACTTATACAACTGTCTTTTAAATGTTGTAATCATACCTACATCAATCATTTTCTCTGGCAGTTCATTCCAAACATGAATCACGCTCTGTGCAAAAAAGGTTACCCCTCAAGTTCTTTTCAAATCTTTCTCCTCTCACCTTAAAAATATGCCCCGTAGTTTTGAACTTCCCCTCCTGAGGGAAAATACCCTTGTCATTCACCTTATCTATGGTCCTCACAACCTTATAAACCTCAGTAAGGTCACCGCGTCAATCTCCTACACTTGGGTGAGAAAAGTATCAGTCTTTCCAGTCTATTTTTGTAATACAAACCTCCCATTCCCACCAACATCCTGGTAAATATTTTTCTGAGCACTCTCCATCTTAATAATATCCTTTTGCTAGCAGGGCAACCAGAACTGCACACAGTACTCCTGAAGAGGTCTTACCAGCAATAGTGTCGAAGTCTTTGTGTTCCAGAACTAGCCATGCCCTTAGTCAAGCTATTCAAGTACAGCTACAACATTGGCATCTACCTGATGATGTGGAGAGTTGCCCAGGCATGTCTTATCCTCAAAAAAGCAGGACAAATATAACTGGCCCACCTACCATCCTATCAGCCTACTGTCTGCCACAGCAAAGTGATGGATAGGGTCATTAACAATGCTATTAAACAACACTTGCAAAGGGATAACCTGTTCAGTGATGCTCAGGTTGGGTTCTGCCAAACCATACAGCTCCTGACTTCATTACAGCCTTTGTCCAAAACAAATGAACTTGAGAGATGAAGTGAGAGCCCCTGCCCTTGACATCAGTGCTGCATTTGACAAAGTGGGGTATCAAGGAGCCACAACAAAACTACTGTCAATGGGAATCAGGGGAAACCACTCTGGTAATTGGAGTCATACCTGGTACAAAGAGAGATGGTCGTGATTGTTAGATGTCAATCATCTTAGTCCAATGACATTACTGCAGGTGTTTCTCCGAGTAGAGTAGATGTCCAGTTGGTGACTGTACAATGCTCAGCAATATTTGTGACTCCTCAGATTCTGAGGCAGTCCATATCTACATATATTAAACCCAGACAACATTTAGGTTTGGGATAATAAATGACAAGTAACATTTGAGCCATACACGTAGACAATCACCTTCACCGCTAAAAGTAAATCTAACCAAGTAATTGCATTACCATGATTGGATCCCACACAATCAATATCTTGGGGATCACTCTTGACCAGAAATTGAACTGGAACATTCTTGTATATGTTGTGACAACAAGAACAGGTTAGACGCCAGGAAGTCGGGAGAAAGTATCTCATCTTTGGTCTTCCCGGTGCCTGTCCACCATCTACAAGGACCAAATCAGGACTTTGGTGGACTGTTCTCCACTTCCCTGCGTAACCATAGTTCCAACAACACTCAACAAACAGAACAAAGCAGTCTGCTTGATTGGAACCTCTTTCACCACCTTCGTCATTTCACCACCAACACACAGTGGGGGTGACGTGTGTACAATCTTCAAGATACAATACAGCAATTCTGCCACTGTCCTTAGACAGCACCTTCAAAACCCAGAGCCTCTACCACCTAGAATGCCAAGGGCAAGCTGATACGTGGAACACCATCACCTGTAGTTCCCCTCCAAGCCACATACCATTCTGACTTGGAAACTGTTCCCTCACTGTCACTGAGTCATGCACTGCTCAACATGCACATGGATAGCAGTGAATTGAGAGGTGTGTTGGTTAAGTTATTTTATTTTACATTAGGATTAATCCTTGGCACAACATCGTGGGTCAAAGGACCTGTTCTGTGCTGTACTTTGCTATGTTCTATGTTCTATGAATCCAAGTTCTGGAATTCCATTGGTAATAGCATTGTAGGTGACCGATTACACTATGGGCCACAGTGGTTCAAGAAGGCAGCTTCTTCAAAGCAATTAGGAATGGGCAATACATTCGGCCTTGGACTATGTGGAGAAAAAGGAGATTAACGAGTAAGTGAACACCCTCCTTTGCTTCCATGGAAAGGTCCCTGGGGAAGGGGAGGCAGGTGATTGAAGATTGGAACATGGGGAATGCTGAAAGGGGAGGCAAGAGGAACGATAGTGTGTAGAGGCTTCCCTTCAATGTAGATACTGATGGAGTTGAACGTGGGAGCAAGGTCAACCCTACTGTGGTTCTGGAAGGGAGAGGGTGGCATGAGATTGGAAGTGCAGGAATCATATGGACACAGTTGAGGACCTTGTCAACCAGTTAGGGAGTTTCCTCACTCATTCCTGAAGAAGGGCTCATGCCCGAAATGTCGATTCTCCTGCTCCTTGGATGCTGCCTGACCTGCTGTGCTTTTCCAGCCACACATTTTTCAGCTCTGATCTCCCGCATCTGCACTTTCTTCCAGGGAGTTGGAATTACAAACCAGAAACGCTTGCTGAAACTAGGAGAATGCAATAGAACCTTGACAGGAAGCAGTGTATAAGCAAGTGTAGCCAAGGAAGTTGGTAGATTTGTTGGTCAGCTTTTCCTTAATTCTGGGGAAATTGAGAGAAAGGGGGTAAACCATGTGAAGAGTGTAAATTGGAGGCAAATTTAATACAATTTCCAGTTCGGGTCAGGTACAGTCAGGAAATAGAACCAACATACTATCAATATCTTAGAAAAAGCATTGAGGTGTAGCCAAATATCACTAAATCAAAGAAGAGTCCACATATCCCACCAAAAAAACATAGGCATATCCACAACCTATGTGAGCAACCATAACAGCACCATTTATTTGGAGGGAGGATTGAAGTTAAAGGAAAAGTTGTTCAGTGTAAGAAAGGGTTCTACCAGAACTTGTGTTGGAAATTGGTTGAAGATCTATCCAAGGAGTGCAGAGGCCCAGACTATCCTGGTGCTGGTTGGACGTACAGAGGGATTGGATGTCCATGGTGAAAGAGACATGGCTAGGCCCAGGAAATTGGAAAGTATTGGAGTAACTGAAGCTAGTGGTGAGAAGAGACTGGACAAATGAGAAAGAAATAAGAGTTAAGACAGGAGTTTATCAGTTCATTGGGCAGGGACATGAAAAACAATGAGTTTACCAGGCAGTCTAAGTTGAAGATTTTGAGAAGGAGTTAGAAACAGAGTTGGAACACTATGGTGATGGAAGCCATGGAGGGTAGACCTCCAGAAGAGATGAAATCATGGACAGATCTGGAGGCATCACCCTCCTATCAGGAGTGGACTTCCTCCTACTGCTCCCATGTTTATCTGGTTAGTCCTAGTCAGACAGTCACCAGCTTCTTTCCTGCTGCTGTGATGTTCCTGAGTATCTATCCTCAGTCACCTCTTCTTTCTCATCTACATCTATCCCCTTCAGTGCCATCATATGAAAATGCAGTCAGTTGAGGGTGCTGATAGCTTATTCCTATGTACAGCTATGGTCTTGCTTGCCAGGAGCTTAGACTGTCATATATTGCTAGGCCTCTGTCTTATGCCTCAGTGATCTCTCCAAGCTGACTTTTCACTTCCACATAACAGGCTCCCTGCTCCTTCCTTCTCAAGAATCTGCTTGAGAACATGTGTTTGCATTCCTTTCACAGATTTCCAAGGAATTTTCCAAATTTCATGAAACCCAGCCAGTGCAGAACGAGGTCATTCGGCCCATCGAGTCCTGCATTAACCCTCTAAAGGGCATCCCATCCAGACCCAGATCCCAACCCTACCCCTGTAACCCACATTTCCCATGGTTAAGCCACCTAACCTGCATATCTTTGGACTGTGGGAGGAAACCATAGCACCCGAAGGAAACCCACATAGACATGGTGAGAATGTGTAAACTTCAGCCAGACAGTCACCCAAGGCTGGAATCGAACCCAAGTCCCTGGTGCTATGAGGCAGCAGTGCTAACCACTGTGTCACCAGGCCGCCCTTAATTTGTACATTAATCCTGGGATCCCATCCAAGTATGAAGCATTCCTTGAGAATCAGGACATGATAGCTTTGTCAAGCTCAGTAACAGGGTTTGCTGTCCAGGTTTTCACATTTGGAATTGTCTAGAAGAGAGGCAGTTAAGCACGTCTGTCCCTGAAGTACTCAGCCAAGTGCTCTTTGATAACTCCCCTGTCCATCAGGCGGGATTCCCAGCTATGTTGAGTACAGAAGAGCCACAGCATGAGAGAAAGACAGCCATACACAGCCTACAGCGCTATATGATCCAGCTGTGATGGTCACCATAACTGTGCGGCTCTCTTGGGCTACGTCTATCTGGGGTCCTTTGTTCCAGCCTTTTGCCCTCTTGGGAGCGATTTCTTAGCAGTGTCTTAGTTCCTAGCCATGCTTGCTGCTTTCTGTAGCAGGTCTTTAATTTGATCTCATTTTCATCAAAACGATCTAGTCTGTGATCTCAGGACTTCATTACCAGCTTCCAGCATTGTGGATCTGACAGCTGACTGTGCCACTTCAACATTAACACTTGGGTTTCCTTCAGTCCCAATAATTCCTCATGTCTGAACCTGAATTGGTCCCAGCACTGTACAGATCCCAGTTTCTGCACATTTAAATGTTTGGGATCAAGTGCACCTTGGTCTTCATTTTGGTGCAATAGTAAATGTCATCGTGATGTAGAGGTCCACAGGGACCATGGCATGTAGAGCACTCCACTCTTTTAATGAGGTGATCATAACATCTTTGACGTTGCTCTGCTGGGTAAAGATAAAGGAAATTTGGTGCCTCTGATTAGACCTTGGGAGCAAGCAAGTGTTTTTGTTCTTTGGCTTTCTGTTTATGCTGGGATTGACATTATTCCAGTGGCTTCAAAGACTTAGGACAAGAAATACATTGCCATTACATTACCACGCACCCTGATACCCGAAAGCACCATCCCAGGCCTGGTAGTAAGGCCATAACACCATAAGACATAGGAATGGAAGCAAGGCTATTCGGCCCATTGAGTCCACTCCACCATTTAATCATGGCTGATGGACATTTCAACGCCACTTACCCGCACTCTCCCTGTAGCCCTTAATTCCTTGCATGATAAAGAATTTATCAATCTCTGCCTTGAAGTCATTTAACTCCCCGGCCTCCACTGCGCTCCGTGGCAATGAATTCCACAGGCCCGTCACTCTCTAATGTCTCCTCATTTCTGTTCTAAATTGACCCCTTCTAATTTTAAGGCTAAGCCCACAACATCCTAGTCACCCCGCCTAACGGAAACAAATTCCCAGCATCCACCCTTTCTAAGCCATGCATTATCTTGTAAGTTTCTATTAGATCTCCCCTTAATCTTCTAAACTCCAATGAATACAATCCCAGGATCCTCAGCCGTTCATCGTATGTTAGGCCTACCATTCCAGGGATCATCCGTGTGAATCTCCGCTGGACACGTTCCAGTGCCAGTGTGTCCTTCCTCAGGTGTGGGGCCCAAAATTGGACTCAGTATTCTAAATGGGGCCTAACTAGAACTTTATAAAGTCTCAGAAGCACATCATTGCTTTTATATTCCAAACCTCTTGAGATAAATGATAAATAAGCTCCTACCCCTGCAAGTGCCCCATCACAAGAGTTTGACCAGGTCCTCATAGAATAGGCCTTCAATATCACAAGGTTTAATGATTACTGGGACATTTTCACTGACCCTCGTTGTATACTTTTTCACAGATGGCAGAGTTATATCCCAACTTCTTGAAATATCAACTTGCCAGTGCATTGAATATAGGGGTTGGGAGGTCATGTTGCAGCTGTACAGGGCGTTGGTTAGGCCACTTTTGGAATTCTGCTTTCAATTCTGGTCTCCCTGATACAGGAAGGATGTTGTTAAAGTTAAAAAGATTCAGAAAAGATTTGTAAGGACGTTACCAGGGTTGGAGGGGTTGAACTACCAGTGGAGGCTGGGTAGGCGGAGTCTGTTTTCCCTGGGAGGCTGAGAGGTGACCTTAAAGAAATTTATAAAATCAAAGGGGCATAGATAGGGTGCATATTTTTCCCCAGGGTAGGGGCAGTCCAAAACTAGAGTCATAGGTTTAGGTGAGAGGGGAAAGACTTAAAATGGACCTAAGGGGTAACTTTTTCACACAGAGGGTGGTGTGTCTGTGGAATGAGCTGCCAGAGGAAGCAGTGGAGGCTGGTACAATTACAACATTTAAAAGGCATCTGGTTGGGTAGATGAAGAGGAAGGGTTTGGAGGGATATGGGCCGAGTGCTGGCAAAAAGGACGTGATTAATTTAGGAGATCTGGTTGACATGGACGAGTTGGACGGAAGAGTTTGTTTCCGTGCTGTATGAATCTATGATAGCAAACCCAACACCGGCTTCTCAGACCTCACAGTTTGTGTTGCCTGTCCAGAGAACAGGGAGCCACTGCTAACTTGATTAAAGAGGGCCTTCTCTGTTAGTTGGGTTTCACATGAAACAGTATTGTGATACCTCCTGAAAGCTTCAATGCTGGACTGAGGAGCTCTTGTCTTTGTCAAATAGATTTTGCACACTCCACAAAGTCACATGGAGTTCCCTCTTCACGATTTGTCTCACTCACGGTATCCTGTGGTGCATGGGTAAATGCTAAAGGAGTGCATTTCAGGGGAGAGTGGAGATGTGCGTGAGGAACCCAGTAAAGTGTACACACAAGAAATGCCTTGTGCGTGAGATGATTACAGTGGGGATGGATTGAACTTCACCAACCCCACTCTCTCAGTCTCACACATCTGTTCCCAATCGCTTGATAAGTCAAACCAACTGGAAATGTGGTTGACCACAGTAAGTGATTTGCAACACCTTCTGAGCCAATGTCAATGAATCTTACAGCTGTCCAGACAGCTGTGCTGTGATACTTTCAGTACCAGTTGGGGAATACCATTTCCTTCTTACATTCGTCAAAGCAGCTTTATTTGTGCACTTGAGAAAGAGTATTTTGAAATAAACATTCTCCCTCAGATGTGCTAACCTCACCTGGCTTGGCCTGTGAGTGTATGAACATACACGTTAGGAGCAACAGTCGATCACTTAGCCCCTCAAACCTATTCTGCTATTTAATATTGTTGATTGCCAAGTCAACCTCGCATCCTCTCCTACAAAGTTTTAGTTGCGGATTTAGTGAGCAACGTAACTGAGTTGGGGCTGGATGACTCGAGGGAAGACCACAGTACTATGGTGGCCAAGGCTACTCTGGGGAAAGATAGAGAGACTGGTAGCAGATTAGTTAATGTAGTAGTTGTGGGTGACTCAATAGTTCAAGGAATAGACAGTCTAGTTTGCAGCTGAGATCCTGAATCCCTTTTGTCTCTCCAGTGCAAGGGTTCAGGATTTAATGAAATGACTGGATAAACGTCCAGAAAGGGAGGATGAACAACCAATGGCTGTGACTCATGTGGGAACTAACAGCATTCATAGGGACGGCTTGGAGGACTTGCTGGATCAGTTTCACGAGTCAGGCAGTAGTTTGAAACGCAGGACCACAAGGGTAGCAATCTCAGAAATACTACCTGTGCTATGTGCTTCACAATTTAAGCACAGGCAGATCAGAATGATGAATGTGTGGCTTGAGGGATGGTGTAGAAGGGAAGGGTTTACATTTTTGGGGACATTGGGATCATTTTTGGGAAAGGAGAAAGCTGGTCACCTGAGTAAAAATGGAACGAAGCTCCTAGCTGAGAAAATAAATAGTGCAGTGAGGATGGATTGAAACTTGTAAGGCAGGGGGGGTAGGTTGACAATTAGGCCTAGATTTGGAAGTACCAAAGACTGCAAAAGACAGAAGACGGGGAACAGGGAAAAAGAAATGAAGGAAAGTTCGAGCGCTGGCAGTGAAGAAAGAAATGATTGCCTCACAATGGACAAGAAAGAGATAAAGGTGAAGTTAAATCGTATGTATGTAAATGCACAGAGTATTGTGAAAAGAACTGGGGCTCTGGAAGCAGAAATTTCTCCAGAGGTACATGACATTGCAGCATTGACAGGAATGTGGCTCAAGCCAGCGCGGGACCGGGTTCTAAGGCCTTTGGTAGAAACCAGGTGGATAAAAAGGGAGGAACTGTAGCAGTCTTGGTCAAAGAGAGTATCACTGCCCTTGAATGAGATACATTTCCTGAAAGCGAATCTAAATGGTTGGAGCTTGGAGCTTAGAGGTTGGAGCAGTGATTTTGTCGGGTGTTCATTATAACCCTCCAAATTATGGGGAGGGAGCAGAAGAGAGCATTCGTAGGCAGATGGAAATCTGCAGGACAAATAGGGTTGTGAGAGTCGGTGATTTCAATTACCCTAGGGTAGACTGGGGAGAAGGGTCTGAGTGGGATGCTCTTCGGAGGGTTGGTACAGACTCAATGGGCCAAATGGCCTCTTTCTTCACTATAGGGATTCTATAATTCTAAGACAGGCTCAGACTGGAATAAGGACGGCTATGAGGAAGCATGAGGAAAGGATGGCAGGCTGCATTAAAACAAACATTTAAAAGTAATACATTCATGAGGGAATAAGCAGAGCAAGCTGCTCAATGAGCAAAAGGTGATATGTGAGAGAGACTGGTAGGCAGATTAGCCGAGGTATAGTTCTGGGCAACTCAATAGTTCAAGGGACAAACAGTCTAGTTTACAGCCAAGATCATGTAGTGATAGATAATGAAGAGGCCCAAAAAGACTGGCAGCACTCCAAGTAGAAAAGTCTCCAGGCAGGCATGGGTTACAGCCTAGATTGCTGAGAGAGGAAAGGCAGCAAATCGCAAAGCTGTTGACAGAAACTTTCTAGACCTTTCTGAACAGAGAATTAGTCCCAGGGACCGGGGGATTGCACTTGCGACACTGCTGTTTCAGAACGGGGTAAAGGATAACTCAAGAAACTGCAAAAATATCCATTTGACATCAATAGTGGGCAACTTCAAGGAGGCTATAATACAGATTAAAGTCAATTTACACTTAGAGAAGATTAGTTTAATAGTAGACAGTCAACATGGCTTTATCAAGGGCGGGATATGCCTGACAAATTTGGTATTTTTTGTTCATTCATGGGATGTGGGCATCACTGGCTAGGCCATCATTTATGATTGCCTCAAGGGAAATTAAAAGTCAGCCACATTGCTGTGGGTCTGGAGTCACATGTAGGCCAAACTGGGTAAGAATGCCCTAAAGTACAGTAGTGAACAGACTGTGTCTTCCAAAAGTCGACAATAGATTCATGGTTATTATTAGACTCCTAATTCCAGATTTTTATTGAATTTCAAATTTCACCATCTGTCATGGTGGGATTCAAACCAGGGTTGAACCAGTCTTGAGTTCTTTGATGAGGTGACACAGGCAGTGGGTGAGGGTAATGATGTGGGTGTTCTACGTTTGGATCTGTAGAGAGCATTCAATATAGTGCACGTTGGTTAGTAAATTGGAAATGTTTGAGATTGATGGGTCCTTGGCAGCATGAGCTAGAAGATGTTTGAAACAAAGGAAACAGAAGGTAGGTATAGATGGGCATTTCTCACATTCCCGACGAATTGGAAGTGGTGTTCCCCAGGGAAGGAACCCTTGCTTTTTCACATTTACATACATGATTTGGAGATTGGTGTTGAGGGCAAAATCTCTCAATTTGCAAATGATACCAAGCTAGAAGAGGACAGTGAATTGTGGGGATGATGCTAGGCAACTTCAGAGTGACATTGACAAGTTGGCCAAATGGGCAGACACCTGGCAGATGGATTTCAGTGCAGAGAAATGGGAGGCGATACATTTTGGTAGAAGTAACACAGAGTGACTGTACAGGCTCAATGACACAACTGTGAGGGGGAGTACAGGAGCAGAGACACCCTGGTGTTCACATGCATAATTCTTTAAAGGTGGCCAGGCAAGTTGAAACAGTTCTTAAGAAGGCTTATAACATCCTTGGGTTTGTACGTAAAGGCATAGAGTACAAAAACCAGGAAGTGATGTTATACCTCTCCAAATCATTGATCAGACCTGAGTTGGAGCATTGGTTTCAGTTCTGGGCACCTTATGGAAGGGAAGGATGTTTAAGCCCTAGAGAGATTTACTAGAATAATACCAGGAATGAGGGATTTTAGATCCAAGGAAAGATGGGAAAAGTTGGGATTATTCTCCTTGGAGCGGAGAAGATTAAAGGGTGACCTTATTGAGGTGTTCAAAATTATGAACAGTTTTGACAGGGTAAAGAAAGATATTCTGTTTCCACTAGTATATAATTCTATACCCCAATAACATTTCACACCTTAATTACCATGAATCTATCCATCTGTGCTTTAAAAATATTCAAAGATGCCTTGTCCACCACCTTGAGGTACAGTGAGAAACGTTCTGCTCATCTATGTGTTAAGTGGGTGGCCACTTATCTTTAAATAGTAAGTCCTAGTTCTAGGCTCTCCTAAAAGAGGAAACCTTTCAATATTCACTCAGTCAAGATCCCTCAGGATCTAATATATTTCAACTGCTTTTGGAAGGTGTTGTATGAGGACTCTTGGTGAAGTTCTGCAGTACATCTTGTAAATGGTGCTATCGAGTTTCAATGGTGGAGAGAGATTGATTCGAACATATGTACCAAACAAGCAGCGGCTTTGTCTTGGATGGTGTCAAACCTCTCATGTTGTTGGAGCTGCACCCATCCAGGTATTCCTGATCTGTAGGTAGGGGACAGGCTTTAGAGATGATTTACTCTCTGCAGTATTCCTCACCTCCAATCTGCCCTTGTGTTTATCAGGGGAGTCCAGTTTCTGGTCAATGGTAACTCCCAGGATGATGATAGTGGAGGATTGAGTCATGATAATGCCACTGAATGTCAAGAAGCAGTGGTTAGATTGTTTCTTATTGGAGATGGTCATTGCCTGGCATTTGCACCATTGTCAATCTTCAGCCCAAGCTAGGCTATTGTCCAAGCCTTGTTGTGTTTACACATGGATTGCTTCAGTATCTGAGAAGTCATGAATGGGGCTGAACATTGTGTAATTATTAGCCTTACTATCTGACCTTATAATGGGGGGGGGGGGGAAACAAGAGAAATGGGGAAGGTCTTTGATGAAGCAGCTGAAGATGTTCAGGCCGAGTTCGCTACCCTGAGGAACTCCTGCAGAGATATCCTGACCTCCAATAAATACAACCCATTTGTTTTTGTGCGAGGTATAACTCCAACCAGCTGAGACCTTTCCACCGATTCCCATTGATTCTGGTTTTGCTAGGGTTCCTTGATGCCACACTTGTGGCCTCGATAGCAAAGACTGTCACTCTCGCCTCATTTCTGGAACTCAGGTCTTTTCATTAGGACTCAGGCTGTAATGAGATCAAGAGAAGAGTGGCCCTTGTGGGATCCACACTGGGCATCAAGGACTGTGTGGTGGTCATTCTTACCGATACTGTCTTGGACAGATGTGTCTGTGGCAGGCAGATCAGTGAGGATGAGGTCTCTCTTGGTGGTACTGCAGACCCAGTCTGGCAGCTATGTTTTTCAGGATTTGGCCACCTTTGTCAGTAGTTATCTGCTGACTAGACAATCCTGGTGATCGACTTTGAAATCTCCAACCCAGAGCAGGTTTTGCTATCCCCAGTGCTTTCTCCAAGTGATGACCTGCAGGAGTATGTCGGAGTACTGCTTCATCAGCTGGGGGGAGGGGCTTATCTAGTAGTCAGCAGCACATTCCCTGCCCTATTTGACCTGTTAGGAAGATAGGAGCAACAGTAGACCATTCAGCCCTTTGAGGCTCTTTAACCATTCAATGAGATCCTGGCTGATCTGTGGCCAAGCTCCATATACTTTTTCGTCCATATCCATACCATTGGTGAACAAAACATTATTTATCTTAGTTTTAAAATTAACGCCTAATCTGATGCCATTAGACTGCATGTGGTTTGGAGTCATTGTTAAGGACTCCTAGAGTAACTCCTCCCCAACTCTGCCACCACCTTTGTTGGGTCTGGTCTGCCAGTGAGCTAGGATATATCCAGGGATGGTAATGGTGCTGTCTGGCACATTGTCTATAGGGTATGATTCTGTGAGTATGATTATATTGGGCTGTTGCTTGACTGGACGTTGCAGGCAAGGATGCCTGGAGGCATGGTACATTGGGGAAACCGAGCAAAGGCTACGACAACGGATGAATGGGCACCACACAACAATCAACAGACAAGAGGGTTCCCTCCCAGTTGGGGAACACTTCAGTGGTCCAGAACATTTCGACCTCGGACCTTCGGGTGACCATCCTCCAAGGCGGATTTCGGGACAGGCAACAGCGAAAAGTGGCCGAGCAGAGGCTGAGAGCTAAGTTCGGTACCCATAGGGAGGGCCTCAACTGGGACCTTGGGTTCATGTCACATTACAGGTGACCACTATTGCTCTGTACACACACACAGATACTCTGAAACACACACATACACACTGACACACATATACACAGACACGCACACAGACACCCACACACACCCATACAGACACACACGCTCCCACACTCACACATGTATCCTCTCAGAGACTTAGACCACTCTACATTCATGCACGCACATATGCACTCTCTCTCACAGACACTCGCAAGCCCCCACCCCAGACACGCACACACACTCCCACACTCTCACATGCACCCCCTCACAGACGTAAGACACTCTACACTCACTACACACACATATAAACTCTCTCTCACACTCACAACCCCCACCCCAGACACACACACACAGACAGACATAAAGACCCACATGCACACATATATTTTGTGGGGTGAATTTGTACTTGCAGAGTTACATTGTACTTTGCTCAAAAACTGCATGAATCCATGTAAAATTCTGTTATCTCACTTTTTAGATTAGAATAAATCTAAACATCATGGCATAGACAGAGAACACAGGGAGCTAACACCTTCAACATATTGTCTAGCTAACACTCATTGTTACAGCTAACCTGAGAATGTAACTTTTAAAAAAAGGTTTTGTGATTTACACATGAAAGAAGTGAAACTATCATGGTATTCAAACAGATGAGAGACTCAACAGACAATCAAGGTATTTTCCAATGTATAATTTCAGTTACATCACACTGTAAATTTTTGCTATAAATTCTGTGCCTTACAATTGTACCCTCCACTATCACCTGATGAAGGAGTGTCACTCTGAAAGCTAGTGCTTCCAATTAAACCTGTTGGACTATAACCCGGTGTTGTGTGATTTTTAACCTGATGAAGGAGCAGCATTCCGAAAGATACTGCGTCCAATTAAACCTTTTGGACTATAACCTGGTGCTGTGTGATTTATAACTTTGTACACCCCAGTCCAACACCGGCATCTCCAAATCATGATTATCCCTATCCATGCCCCTTATGATTTTATAAACCTCAGCCTCTGATGCTCCAGGGAAAACAGCCCCGGGCTATTTAGCCTCTCCCTATAGCTCAAACCCTCCAACCCTGGCAACATCCTTGTAAATCTTTTCTGCACCCTTTCAGGTTTCTCAACATCCTTCTGTTAGGAAGGAGACCAGAATGGTACACAACTGAGAGGCTTGCTCGGCCATTTCAAAGGGCAGTTAATAGTCAACCACATTGGAGTCACCTAGATCCAAATAAGGATGTCAGATTTCCTTCCCCAGTAGGCATTAGTGAACCAGCTAGTTTTTACAATATCAATGAAGTTTAATGACGACTATGAAACCATTAATTTAACTTTGTACTGAATTCAAATTCCATGATCTGCCATGATGGGATTCCACTGAGTCCCCAGAACATTGGCTGGGTCTCTGGATTAATAGTCCAGTGGTAATATCACTGGGCTCTTGTCTTCCTGTGCTTCATGTTCACTCTTAAATAAAGTATATTTGTGAGAAGGTATCTGCCAGTATCTCATAACTTTAGATTGAACGTTTCCAAGTTTCTCATGTAAGATGGGTCATAACTGACGAGAAGGGGAGGAGGGTGCAGATTACACTTTTTTATTCCTTCCAAGCTGCTCCCTGGCCAATTTATCTCTAGAGCATTGGGAAAGTAGGGGACAGAGATTGAAAGTGAAATAAAATGAGCTCCCATAAACTCAAAGTTAGTGCCATATTAATTTTCTTCTGTCTTCTTCCTTATTCAATGAGTCACTGGCATAAACTCAGTAGAAAAAAAACCACAAAGGCAATAATTGAATTGAATTAGTTCTATTGTTACATGTACACAAATGACTACAGTGAAAAGTTTACAAGTCTTCACTTATGGCGCCATCTTAGGTACAAAGTACCAAAACACAGAATCTTCAGTACAACGAAAGAAATATTAGGAAAATAAAGAAAGACAGAGTCTGGCATTGCAGATTATAGGAATAAATTAGAAAATAGAGAAATAAAAAGTTTGGAATAACAGTCCTTCCGATAGTCCTTAACAGCACCTACTTCAGGCCTTGACCCCAGACGGTCAGAGCTCACCTCGATGCCCTCAAAGCCTGGAGCTCGCTCTGGGAACACGTTGAGGCCAGAGATCCATATCAAGAGACCGCCACGAGTTACAGAACAACCACTGCACCGGGCCAGGAGACTGCCATGCTGGCCCAAAAGTCCACCACACCAGGATGGCAGTGTACCACCCCAGGCAGAGAGATGGCCACCCCAGGCAGAGAGATGGCCACACCAGGCAGAGAGATAGCCAGGCCAAGCTGGGAGATGGCCACACCAGACTGAGAGATAGCCACACCAGACTGAGAGATAGCCACACCAGGCTGAGAGATGGCCACACCAGGCTGAGAGATGGCCACACCAGGCTGGGAGATGGCCACACCAGGCTGAGAGATGGCCAGGCCAGGCTTGGAGATGGCCAAGCCAGGCTGGGAGATGGCCATGCCAGGCTGGGAGATGGCCACACCAGGAAGAGAGATGGCCATGCCAGGCTGGGAGATGGACACACCAGGAAGAGAGATGGCCATGCCAGGATAGGAGAGATAGCCATGCCAGGCTGGGAGATGGCCATGCCAGGCTGAGAGGATGCTTCGCTGGGTCATAGAATCATAGAATCCCTACAGTGTGGAAACAGGCCCTTCAGCCCAACAAGTCCACACCGACCTTCCAAAGAGTAACCCATCCAGCCTCATTCTCTTATACTATTATCCTATGACCAATGCACATCTCTGAACGCTATGAGCAATTTAGCATGGCCAATTCACCTAACCTGCACATCTTTGGATTGTGGGAGGAAACGGGAGCACCCGGAGGAAACCCACACAGACACAGGGAGAATGTGCAAACTCCACACAGACAGTCGCCTGAGGCTGGAATCGAACCCGAGTCAATGTTGAGGCCAAGCATCCAAAGCTGAGAAGAAAGAAGAGAGAAGAAAACATTTGGAAATCGCTAAACTCTTCATAAATATGTTTAACCGCAATTTATCATGCCTGGAGATAATAACAAGCTATTTTTAAAAAAAGAACTACATTTGTACAGCACTTTTCATGACTACTGGACATTTTTAAACACTTTACTTGAGAATGAAGTACTTTTCAAAGTTTTTTGCAACCACCATTGTAATGCAGGAAACTTGACAGCTAATTTGAATGCAGCAAACTCTGAAAATGATGTAGAAAAATACAATATTTTTCACCCAGTCAAGTTTGCAGATGGAATCTCAATTTAACAGTTCATCCAAAAGGCAACATCTTTAACAGACTCTCAGTGTTGCTCTAGAGGGTTACCCTGAATTTCCAGGTTGACACCCAAAGAGGGATTTGAACCTTGAGTCAAAAGAGGAAAGATAAAAGTCCCTCAGCCTATCAAGTCTGCATTTGTCCAAAATAAAGTTAAGAATCACACAACACCAGATTATAGTCCAACAGGTTTAATTGGAAGCACTAGCTTTCGAAGAGCTGCTCCTTCAACAGGTGGAGGAGCGTCGCTCTGAAAGCTAGTGCTTCCAAATAAACCTGTTGGGCTATAATCTGGTGTTGTGTGATTTTTAATGGTGTTAACTTCACTCCAACATCGGCATCTCCAAACTTTGTCAAAAATAAACATGTAATTATTCTTATCCCGTTTCCCAGCACTTGGTTCATAGCCTTGTATGTCTTGGCATTGAACGTTCATATCTAACCATTTCTTAAATGCTTTGAGAGTTTCTGCCTCATTGAGTTCCAGATTCTTATCACCCTCAGTGAATTTTTCTCCCCCTCACATCTTCTCCTTAAATTTATACTCCCTGATCATTGCTCACTCCACCAAGGGTAAACGATTCTTCCTCTCTACCCTATCTATGACTTTTCAGAATTTTAGGTGACTCAGTTTCCTCTGCTCCAAGGAAAGCAACATCAGCCTGTCCAATCTTCCTTCATAATTAAAACTCTTCAACCCAGGCAACATCCTGGTAAATCTTTTCTTCACCTTCTCATGTGCCAGCACATCCCTCCTATAATATGAATTTCAGATCTTCCTGCATTACTGTAGTTGTGATCTGTCTATCATTTTATATAGTTCCAAACGAGGACCCTATAAGTAAGAGGTGAGTGTAACTAACTGCTGAGGAGTTAATGTTGGGCTGGAATGCTCTCTTCTCTTCTTGAATGGTACTAGAAGATCGAATGAACTCTTTGTTTGAAATGTATCTGATATTTCCTCTTCTAGTCTGACGCTGCTACTTAGTCTGAACGTAGGCTCTGGATAAAACACACACCTATCATTGTCACATTTCAGTAACATGTCTTATAACTTGTAATGACAAACAAAATCAAATGCTTTTTCATGATCTATGAAGGATATATAACGATTCTTGTTTACTTCTGGGTAGTCATTGAAGATTGTTCTGAGATTAAAGACCCTCCTTCTTATTTTCACTCCAGGTCCAAACCCAGGCTGTGTTTTATTATTTTCTGCTTCAAATCCCTTCTTATTATTATTCATACTTCTCACTATTATCATTTTCAAGCTCACTTCAATGAGGTGGCTTGAAAGCTTATTGACTTCAATAAGCTTTCAGTTCTAAACTCCGTGTTTCTGAAATAATTAATAGATAGTGAATATTTCAAGGTTACTTGGAATAAATTCTTTGGTACATATTTAATCACAAATTTCTGTTCTCATTTCTAATTCTTTTCTCTCTAAGTGCTTTTCGACGTTCTGCTCTTATTTCATCCATTTAGCCTGGAGTTTTTATCATACTCATCAGTTTCAAAGCATTACTTACCTTTGATTACATAATATTTGGACCTTAATTCTCTTCAAATATCTTGAGGACCCTCTCCATTTGAATCATTGCACAATTTGCTGAGTACGATGAAATCGAAAAGAGAATGACAAATATAAATATCATGATTTGAAGGTGCCGGTGTTGGACTGGGGTGTACAAAGTTAAAAATCACACAACACCAGGTTATAGTCCAACAGGTTTAATTGGAAGCACTAGCTTTCGGAGCGCTGCTCCTTCATCAGGTGATAGTGGAGGGTACGATTGTAAGACACAGAATTTACAGCAAAAATTTACAGTGTGATGTAACTGAAATTATACATTGAAAAATACCTTGATTGTCTGTTGAGTCTCTCATCTGTTCGAATGCCATGATAGTTTCACTTCTTTCATATGTAAATCACAAAGCTTATTTTAAAAGTTACATTCTCAGGTTAACTGTAACAATTGGGGTCAGCCAGATAAGATGTTGAGATGTTGAAGGTGTTAGCCCCCTGTGTTCTCTGTCTGTGCCATAATGTTTAGACTGATTCTAATCTAAAAAGTGAGTTAATAGAGTCTTACATGGATTCATGCAGTTTTTGAGCAAAGTACAATGTAACTCTGCAAGTTCAAATTCACCCCACAAACCAATATGGGTATTTGTGCATGTGGGGTTTTTTGGTGTGTGTGTCTGTCTGTTTGTGTTTGTGTGTGTGCGTCTGTTTGTCTGAGGTGGGGAGTTGTGAGTGTCTGTGAGAGAGAGTGTATATGTGTGGATGAGTGTAAAGTGTCTAAGTCTGTGAGAGGATGCATGTGTGTCTGTGGGGATGTGTGTGTCTGTAGGAGTGTGTGTGTGCGCGTGTGTGTGTGTGGGTGTGTGTGTGTGTGTGGGTGTGTGTGTGTTTGAGGTGTGCCATAATGTTTAGACTGATTCTAATCTAAAAAGTGAGTTAACAGGGTCTTACATGGATTCATGCAGTTTTTGAGCAAGTACAATGTAACTCTGCAAGTACAAATTCATCCCACAAACATACCTGTGTATGTGTGCATGTGGGTTTTTGTGTGCGTGTGTGTCTGTGTTAGGGGATTGTGAGTGTGAGAGAGAGTGTGTATGTGAGTGTAAAGAGTCTAAGTCTGTGAGAGGATGCATGTGTGAGTGTGGGATTGTGTGTGTCTGTAGGAGTGTGTGTGTGTGGGTGTGTCTGGGGTAGGGGGCTGTGTCCGTGAGAGAGAGTGCATATGTCTGTAGGAGTGTGTGTGAGTGTCTGTGTGCGTGTCTGTATACACGTGTGTGTGTGTGTGTGTGTATAGGAGCGTGTGTGTGTGTGTGTGTGTATAGTGCAATGGTGGTCATCTGTAATGTGACGTGAACCCGAGGTCCCAGTTGAAGCCCTCCCTATGGGTATGGAACTTAGCTCTCAGCCTCTGCTCGGTCACTTTTCATCGTTACCTGTCCCAAAGTCCGCCTTGGAGGATGGTCACCCGAAGGTCCGAGGTCGAATGTCCTGGACCACTGGAGTGTTCGCCAACTGGGAGGGAATCCTCCTGTCTGTGGATTGTTGTGCGGTGCCCATTCATCCTTTGCCGTAGCCTTTAGGAATTCGAAAGAGAAATGGTATAATGAGATGTCTGATAAAGTCGTGGAGCTGGAAAGAAATCACCGTGCTGTGTGGGCGGCACGGTGGCACAGTGGTTAGCACTGCTGCCTCACAGCGCCAGAGACCCGGGTTCAATTCCTGCCTCTGTGTGGAGTTTGCACATTCTCCCTGTGTCTGTGTGGGTTTCCTCCGGGTGCTCCGGTTTCCTCCCACAATCCAAAAATGTGCAGGTTAGGTGAATTGGCCGTGCTAAATTGCCCGTAGTGTTAGGTGAAGGGGTAAACGTAGGGGAATGGGTTTGGGTGGGCACGCTTCGGCGGGTGCGGTGTGGACTTGTTGGGCCGAAGGGCCTGTTTCCACACTGTAAGTAATCTAATCACATAATGGAAGTTATGTACCAGAAGGTGAAATCTTTAGCAAATTGCTGGGCTACCTGCTCAAGCCTTAAAAATGGTTCTTGAACCAAGGACCTTCCCATCACAGAGGCAAGAGTGTGATCCATTGCACCATTGCTGACAATCTATAGGTAGCTTTCCCATTCTCCACAGTTCCACCTCATAGCTTTGAAATCTTTGGCATTAGGTACACGATAGGTACATAGAAAGAAGATAGCTAACTACACATAACAGAGACATAGAAGAGAAAGATGGCATACTATTGCTGAAAGGGTGCAGGAGCAAAGCAATTGACAGAATGCACAGCCTTTTAAATCGTAGTTACTTAGTAAACTTCAAATCCCCAGAGGTAAACAATCACCTCCACAGTTGATGGATTTAGGAAGAGGACCACCCCTCGGGAATGTAACGTATTGTTTGTGTCTCTTTCCAAATGCATAAAGGGAAGGCCCCACGGTGGGAGCTGGGTGTACAGAGAGCCTCATTGATCCTCAATCTGCTTAGCAAGGACCACTCTCGCTGCAGGAATTGAAAAAGTAAGACTCAGTACAAATTGTTTGGGACTGCACTGACCACATTCTGAAGAAAGCAGGAAGGAAAAGGTTTTCATTAATATAACACAATGAACTCTCAACAGCCCAAAGCAGATTGCAGCCAATTAAACAGGGCAGCACAGTGGTTCAGTGGTTAGGACTGCTGCCTCACAGCACCAGGTCTCAGGTTCGATTCGGTGACTGTCTGTGTAGAGTTTGCACTTTCTCCTTGGGTCTGTCTGTGTTTCTTCCCACAGTCCAAAGATGTGCAGGTCAGGTGAATTGGCCATGCTGAGTTGCCCATAAGTGCACCTTTCAGAGGGAAGTGGGTCTGGGTGGGTTATTTTTTGGGGGATTGGTGTGGACTGGCTGGGCCAAAGGGCCTGTTTCCACACTGCAGGGAATCTAATCTAAACAATCTTGGAAGTGTAGTCACTAAAATAATATAGGAAACACACCAGCAATTTGTACATACTGAGATCTACAAGCAGGCATATGGTCATAATCTCTTGGCTGAGTAGCAGATAGAGGCAGGGCATTAGGGAAAGTTCTATCCTTTCTGCCATAGCAAATTTTTATATGCATACAAAAGGGCAGATAGGAGCTCGGTTTAATGTCTATCTGAAGGATGGTACCTCCCACAGCACAGCAGAGCACCTCTCTGCCTCTGCACTGGAACATTAGCTGGGCTACCTGCTCAAGCCTTTAAAATGGTTCTTGAACCAAGGACCTTCCCATCACAGAGGCAAGAGTGTGATCCATTGCACCATTGCTGACAATCTATAGGCAGCTTTCCCATTCTCCACAGTTCTACCTCACAGCTTTGAACTAATTCCATATTAATAGGCTGCCTCCAGTTTCACATACTTTCATTTTTGCCTGTTGTCCTTTCTTTGTTGATCCTCAATGAGAACCTTGTAGGGGTCCATGGAGTTTCCTTTATCTATCTCATTAGTAATCATTAGTAAGTTATCTCTCTGATTAGTTCACTTATTGAGGGTTCAAATTGAGAAGCAGAGAAGTTATATTAAGCTTATTTAAGTCTCACTTAACTGAATCCTGTGCACATTCCTGGTCTCCATCTTATAAAATAGATATGAAGGTACAAAATAGACTTGAGAGGATGATACTGGATTTTGTTTTTTAAAATGTCCACAATCAAAAACAGGTTAGCTGGCATCTTGTTTCTACAATGAAGCCACTTCTTAAAATGGAACAGAAACTAGCTCAGAGTTATTAAAGGAAACAAACTCATAAGGCAGGCAAAAGCAGTCTGCTCTTTCATTTTGCTTAAGCTACTGTTGAGGCCAATTGAGCAGCTGCCACTGTCAAGGAAGGTCATTGCAGTCCACAGTCCCGTGATGAACAATAAGGATATGCTGAGGATACTTGCAACAATTCTATTTTACACAGCTCTTTCGGCAGGTAAGGTCTTAACTATCATTATAATTATGGCATTATGATGAGCAAATACTTCCTGTTTTGTTAGCTCAGAGATACAGGAAGACAGCCTTCTATATGATAATTACACCCAGCATCTTTGAGCCGTAAAGATACCTTTGGGCCGTAAGGATACTTGTACAGGAATTTGTCAAAGCTCATCACCATAAACAGTACAGATTAAATTTTCAATGACTATGAACATCGATGTGGTGCATCACATCAAATGACCGTTTTCTTGAAAGCAAAAAGAAAATGACCCCTTTATATGTAATTAAGATGCAGACAACACCAAGGAAAAATTGTTAATTTACCTGACAGCTATTTCTACCATGTCTAAACATACATGTCAAATGTATCTGTTGGCCCAGTTGTTAAAATAATTTTAGTTTTTCATCACAACTCAGTAAGTGTAGATTAAGCAGAAGCTCCTGTGACTATACATCGTTGTGCATCTCAAAATAGAAAAAAGGACAATCATTTCAGTAGAAGCTATTCTTTTAATATCTGAGCTGTTTCAAAGATATTAGTTAATATTAATGTTACATATTAATCTTCTCACTGCGAAAACCTCCCAGCTCATCTTTGAATAATTTCATAAAAATTTGTTTTTCTGCTGTGAGCATAAACTAGTGCAGAATACTTCTGTTCAACAGAAGAAAATGACAGTGGGAACCTCTTTGTACAATATTGTAGGTCACACCAAAAAGCATGTTCTGAAATTATTTTAAAACTCTCTTAATGAAGGAGTGTATGTTAGAGTTAGACCCACAAGGATTATGAAAGAAGTAGTCCTGAGCTTGTACAGTTTTTCCGTGATAGTCTCTCTCTTTTGGGTTCGCACTTAGCTTCTGCTGGATGTCTCCAGTTACTGAAGTTAAAGATTGCAATGTGAAGAGACTGCTTCCATCAACACATTGCACAAACTAGTAACTTTATTTATTAATTTGTATACTTCTTTAGTCAGGTTCACATACTCTCCAACTTGCTGTTTCTTTTTGAGAGCTTGCTCAGTACATGTTTTGGACAGATCAGCTCATATAAGAATGTTTAACTGTTTAACATACATCTAATGTCTCCATCAGTACATTAACAAGTCAGTACATTGGCTGGCAGTTGCCTCCACTTGATTATCACACAAAATTACCAGAAGGATGATCAGATCAGGTCCTGAATAGTCTAATTCAGTTGTACATCCAAGCCTTGGATAAAGTTTAAAACTAGAGAAGATACAGCTCCTGATGAACTATTGTAGTTTATAATCACCTAAGTTCCAAAATGTGCCAAATGTGATCAAATTCATCCATCTCTTTTGTAGGCTCAGACAAATCTGCAAAGTTCATCAGCATACAGGATACTTTTTACTTTAACTTTATCCAATAGTCTTGTCATTCACTTTCTTTGTGTTCTCAAGGCAGGCTAGAAAAGGCAGTGGTCTGGGAAAGCCCAAAACAGATAATGGATGCTGCAAAGCAATATAAACAGGGTTTAAAGTAAGAGATAAAGACAGGGTTTAATGTAAGAGATATGGACAGGGTTTAATGTAAGAGATATGGACAGGGTTTAATGTAAGAGATATGGACAGGGTTTAATGTAAGAGATATGGACAGGGTTTAATGAGTGCACAAGATGTTGGGTGGAGAGCACCTTGAAAGTGGAAAAACATTTTCTTTTAACTTCAGCAAAAAACTTTTAAACGTTGCTCTTGAGAGACCTGGGTACACTTGTGCATAAAACACAAAATTAGCACGCAGGAACAGCAAGTAATTAGGAAGACAAATGGCATTCTGGCAGCTATCAACACGTTTGGAAGTGAAGACTGCAGATGCTGGAGATCAGAGCTGGAAAAGCACAGCAAGTCAGGCAGCATCCGAGGAGGAGGAGAATCGACGTTTCGGGCTCAAAGGGCTTATGCCTGAAACATCGGTTTTCCTGCTCCTCAGATGCTGCCTGACTAGCTGTGCTTTTCCAGCACCACACTCTTGACATCTATCAAGATGGGATTGGAGTACAGGAATAACAAAATCATGTTATAATTTCTTCGGACTTTGGTCAGAGCACATCTGGAGAACACCATTTGCCATTTTGGTCTCAAAATCACAGGAAGAATATACTTGCCCTGAAGGCAATGCAACAAAGTTTGATTCTTGGGATGTGAGGATTTCTGAGAAGAGCTGTCTGTGTGGAGTTTGCACATTCTCCCCGTGTCTGTGTGGGTTTCCTCTGGGTGCTCCGGTTTCCTCCCACAGTCCAAAGATGTGCAGGTCAGGTGAATTGACCATGCTAAATTGCCCGTAGTGTTAGGTGCATTAGTCAGAGAGGCAGTGTACATTTAAGCCTATCTCTGAAAGAAGCAGAGGAGATGTCATTGAGGCATACAAGACTTTGAAAGAGCATTTGAAGGGTCTTGACTAAGTACACATTGGCATTTTTATGTCCCTTGGTTGGGTACTCCTGAACACAGGATACGGTTTCAAGATAAAGGATCAATCATTTTGGATTTAGATAAGGAGAAATCTCTAAATGCAGAGAGTGGTGAATGTTTGGAACTATTGGGTATATTCAAGGCTGGGATAGATTTTTAATCTCTTCAGGATTGATAAGACATGAAGATTGTGGTAAAAAAATGGAGCCTTTGCAGAAGATCAGATGTGCAGTCTTATTCCAGCGCGAAGGTTTCCTTTGCTTCAGTGACCAGCTATTCCAGCAGCCCGGCAGGCGGTCTCATACGAGAGGGATGGTCTCGGCCCCATGGTCTTCTGTGATGGTGGTTTCCTCCTCTGTATTCCCGTGGCCCAGCAATCTCATCCCAGGTCTCTCTTCAGCGTCTCTATTCCATTATTCCTTAATTGGCTTTCCCTCCGACCCAGGAGTCATCAATTGAACTGCGATGAACTTTGCCTTAAGTTTACTTCTGTCATTGATGGTGTGATGACTTGTAAAACTTTTCACTGTAAAAGTACATGTGACAATAAATGTCTATTCTATTCTCAAAGATCAACCATGATTATGTGGCTTGCTCAAAACATGGGAGGGTAAGACAACAGAAATATGACCAAAACATAATTCCTTACAATCCATGCAAGTCAATTGCCTTTATAACTAGTTGTCGTGAGTAAGGTACATGCTCAGGAATTAATTCTTTTTACACAGATGAGATATTTTAATGATAAAATATAGAATTATTTTTACACATGAGTGACTTACTGGTGGTAGTTAATAGATTAAAAAATGCCATGGGTGATTTGGTGATGGAATAAAAAAAACTCAGTTGAGTTTAAGAGCACTTCCAGATATAAAAGCACAATGTTCATGATTAACTATTCAAACTAATATTTCTAACAAGTCGCAATTAAAATGAGGATGATGAAGTGAAAAGTTAATACAAATTTACCGAAATGAAAGCATTTTTAAAAAAAGGCTTTCAACAAAATCCCCATCAAGGTTTGTGAAGAAATCAGGAAATGATAATAAAATAAGTAAAATGGTTTAAATGCACAGAATTATACTTAAAAAAAACAAGTTTATAGTGAAACGCACAAAGCTAAAATACTGGATTTTAAAGCTACATATAAAAAAACTGTAAAAAAAAACAAAGTTGTCTCTCTAAGGTTAAGGAAACAAATACAATTCAGTAAATCCAAAGCATGAAAGTCCAGAGCATAAGAAAGTATAAGAAAGTTCTGAAGAACGGTAGTATTCGACTCGAAACATTAATTCTGTTTCTCTCTAACAGATGTTGCTATAGCTACTGAGTATTTCCAGCACTTTCTGTTTTTAGTTCATATTTAGAGAAGCTACGTTTTATTTTCTTTTATTGTGGAATAAATAAGTATCGGTTCTTGAAAATAAATTTATGTTGTTTCTTCAAAGAGAATTGCTGGCTGCGGAGAAGCTTCCTGCTGCTAAATCCCTTGATAGCACTGAGTTCCTTTAAACAAAGGACTTCCACACCATTTCCCTCAATGGCAGCTTGATGTACTCTCCGTCTGGTCAGCGCAGTGCTGGGTTCATACCAGGAGCAGTGCAATGAGGTTCTTCAATGGAGCATTAAGCGGGCATTGGATAGGTATATGGAGGATAGTGGGTTAGTGTAGGTTAGGTGGGCTTTGATCGGCGCAACATCGAGGGCCGAAGGGCCTGTACTGCGCTGTATTCTTCTATGTTCTATGTTCTATTATTTGCCTCCTGAAGGGCCTTAATTGGTGACAAGGTGGAAAGACTGTTCACAGCGCCCCCTGCTGCAGACATAATCATAGTTGAAGTGGGAAGGTGATGTGATCTCGATCTGCCAGCCTGATTAAATAACCCCACCACCAAACCTGCCACTGGGGAACAATAATAAATTGTAAGCTATATTGAACAAAGCAGCTAATTATTTTTTGAGAACATTGCAAGCCTACGTGCTGGTTAGAAGGATACTCGTGGAGATGGTTTAGTTAAATTTCCAGAAAACATCTGATTAGTCTATCTGGAAGAAATTATGAGGAAAATTGCACATTTTTAGAACTGAAATAAAATATCATATAAATGTGTACTTGTTGTTCATAGTGAGTAGCGATTAAAAAAAATTCTCTAAATGGATGTAACAAATGGTATAGCCCAGGGTTCTCAATTAGGGCTTATTTTGAAGCCAAAACATTACTTATTTCAGATAAAGAAGGAACTTAGATGAAAAAATAAGGAGTTAAAAAAAATGTTTACGGAAAGTTAGACAGCACGTTACATCGATGGCAATAGGAAGTTCAAAAGGGACATTGATGAGTAGACAAAGCTTATGGAGTTCAAACTGAGCGATAGTGATGTCACCCACTTTAGAACGAGGTGGCAAAATCAAAGTGTTCCTTTTATACAATTTGTATTTCCTCAAACCGAACAACATCCTCGTGAATTTACATTGCATCCTTTCAAAATGCTGCTGCTAATAGCAAGCCCAATATTTCACTTCTTCCTTGGTTCTTAAGGCTTTAACCTTCTTCTTAAGCAACACTGCAGTTTTCTTGATTGTGAAGGACACAATAATTTAATGATAAATCAGTTAGTTACAAGTTTATAATTTTACTCTCATGTAGCTTGGTATATTTTTTCTCCTGTAACACGATGATAATGTGAGGTAACTCCAGAACCACAGCAACTTCAACGAAAGCAAATTCCCTGTTATCAGATGCTGATAAAACCAAGGGGGTTTGGTATTTGCAGAGCACTGGTCAGCTGCTTTTCCTCTCTGACCCTTTTGTTGGTGCATTGATGATATTATCCCCAGACCAGCAGCTATTAAATAGTTGTATTCCTTCCCGATTCACGTGGATAACGAGGGGTTTGTGATGTGCATTTGCTAACCCAGAGCTATCTGATTTTCACAAATTAATATTTGCAGCTTTTGGCGATGAACATCTGACTGAACTTACATCTGGGCTGCCAATACAGGAAACACTAGTTCCTCATTTTTAATGATTAGTACTTCAGATTTAGAGAGTTTGTAACCATCTCTATCATTACAGCTAATTCAGAAAGGAATCTTCTAGTTTCGTCGAAATGTAAGCTTTTGGAGGTGTCGTCCAAGATGATTATCACTGAACTGCCTAACGGTGAAAAGGTGGAACAACTGGCGAGAGATATAAAAATTATGTAAGTGTTATTGTTGATTTGTGATTATATTCACCATACAGTCAAAAAAGTGCAAACACATACTATTAGGAACTGATTGTAGGAAGTATGCATCAGTCAGATTGGATGCCAGGAAGAGAATGCGTCTCCCGTCAGGGACATAGGAAATTGGACACAAACTATCCCACCAGCCTGTTTCACACAAACCTTCCATGTGCAGACCAAAACAAACCTGTCAAATTTACTCCTATATTTCTACTTCTAGTCATAGAAAAATAAAGTTAAAATTCCTGGGCGATCCTACTGCCTGATTAAAAAGTTCCAGTTGGAAAAACTGGAACATAGAGCGGCTGGTGGTTAAGTGGTTAAGTGGTAAGCACCAGTGACCTCACAGCACGAGGGACCTCGGTTGGATTCCACCCTCGGGTTCCTATCTAGGTGGAGTTTGCACATTCTCCCTGTTTCTGTGCGCGTTTACTCCAGTTTCCTCCCACATTCCAAAGATATGCAGTTTAGGTGGATTGGTGATGGTAAAATATCTGTAGTGTGCAGGCTAGATAGTTGAAATATGGGGATAGGGTAGGGGGCTGGTGGGGAGGGGATGCTCTTTAAAGGATTAGTGTGGACGAGATGGGCTGAAAGGCCACTTTCCACATTGCAAGGATTCAATTTTTCTATAAAAAGCAAGTACGCAGTTGCCTTTGCTGATTTAATGATTGTCCAGGTGCTACATGAGCACTGTGTGGAAGGTGTAGTGACTCTAAGACATACCAGACCATGGAAATACCTTCTGCTGGCAGTTGATAGCTATTCAGTGTATCTCTGTTTGATCCATCCTATGACAGCACAGAGTTCTTTCCCTCAATACGTTATTCAAAGTATAATAATTTTCTTTAATATAATAATGCCTGTTTTGAGTCATAGAATTACACAGTCAATCAGTTTCAATTGTGTGATGTGTCATCCAGTTGGTTTGAAACTACCTTCGTAGTCTTTGCCAGAAAGAAAAAGCCCAAACTGATTTTGGTTCAGTTTGAGTTACACTACACACTTGCCTCATTGAGAAATGTGAAATTACTTGAACGTAATATAATTGTAATTAACCTTTTATTTTATTAGTTATCCAGCCCCCTCTCTGTTTCAGTGTTTCACTGTTAAGAAATGTTGAAAGATTGATTTTAATAAATGCCGGCATAAAATCTCATCAGCAAACAAAGATGTTCACACTTTAGTGTTCTCGGAGTATATACTGAAAGTTTCTGGTAATCTTTAGTGAATGTTAATTGCTGTTTCATTGCAGAGTTCCTTTGAGAAGCAGACAGAACATTTCAGATCCAACATCCCCCCTTCGGACCCATTTTGTCTACAAGATTTCAGATTTGTATGATTGCTTCTTTTTTGTGACTTTTGCAATGTGTGATTGTATGGACTTGAGATCATCATAACAATTCAGACTTTGCTGTACATTATGCATATTGTGTACAAAAATCTACCAATAGCTATTTGGAGTAATTTTGCCAGTTTCAAATAGGTCAGACCATTCAGAAATAACTGTATGATTCCTCTAATGAGGTATTTTTCGTGGAAGGTTAGGGAGAGATGAAATGTAAACAAAAAGAAAAGGTATTTTGACAGAACCTATAGAGAGAATCTGCCTTGATCAGAGAGTGCAACCGAAAATCATAGATTTCAAACCATTTGCGAAAGAACTAGAGAGGAAATCAGAAGAAATTTCTCCACACAAAGGTTTTAAGATCTGAACAAAGGCACTGGAATCAAATGCCTCAGGAGCAAAAGTAACTACTGCACATGTCCTTGAAGAAGCTTAACTTTCAAAGTTATAGAAAAAAGTACTGAGCCAGGCGAAGAAATTTGACAACACTTCAAAAGAGTGTGATAAGTTCATATAGCACAGGCCATTCGGCCCATGATTTACTATATTCGGATGTTGGTTTAATGGAGGGCCAAGCTGATAATATTGAAGAGGAGAAATAGGGTTGAAACATGAGGAAGTAATGGTGACAAAAATGCCAGGATTCTCCTCAAACCTGCTTTTACTGTAACTGGATTGATGCAGCTTTGCTGAAGGTGGGGCAGAAATCCTGTTCACCTGCTGGGATTGGGACACTTTCAGCGACTTTACTTTTCAGAAGAAATTCACTTTTAAAAGCCTGAAAAATGGAAGCGTTGGAGAAAATGAGAAAGAAAAGCACTTGGGAAACCTGGGAAATAATAAATAAGAGGTCAGCCACTGTGCAACTTCAAAAAGAATTCCAGGGGAGAAAGTGGGAGACAACAAGTGTCTGACAGCCGCCACAGAGCTATTGACTGAAGATCGACTGCCTGCAGCTGTATGATTGTATCATGGCTTTCCCAGCTTGTCAAGATTGTTCAGTGAGAAATTAAAACTGCATCGATTATAGGTGGAGTAGTACATTAGGGATACTACATTCTGGAGCAACCAGAGGGAATCAGATTGCGTGAGGAACCCACGCCTGTCAATTGCAATGTAGCAGATCAAAGTTGCACTGCCTGGCGAGTTCAATGGTTTCATTATTATCATGCCAGCTTATCATGTTATGGATTGATCAGATGCATTAGAAAGGGAAATAACATGAGAAGCTGACACCACTTAAAGCTAGCCTGCAGTGCTTAAAGTGGGCCTGCAGTGTTTAACGCTAGTCTGCAGTGCCTAAAGCTAGCTTGCAGTGTTTAAAACTAGCCTGCTGTATTTAACGCTAGTCTACAGTGTTTAACACCAGCCTGCAGTGTTTAAATCTACCCTGCAGTGCTTAAAGCAAGTCTGCAGTGTTTAAAGCTAGTCTGCAGTGTATAAATCTACCCTGCAGTGTTTAACACTAGTCTGCAGTGTTTAAAGCTAGTCTGCAGTGTTTAACGTTAGTCTGCAGTGTTTAATGCTAGTCTGCAGTGTTTAAAGCTAGTCTGCAGTGTATAACGCTAGTCTGCAATGTTTAAATCTTTCCCTGTAGTGTTTAAAGCGAGCCTGCAGTGTTTAACACTAGCCTGCAGTGTTTAACACTAACCTGCAGTGTTTAAATGCTAGCCTGCAGTGTTTAACATTAACCTGCAATGTTTAAATGCTAGCCTGCAGTGTTTAACACTAGTCTGCAGTGTTTAACATTAGTCTGCAGTGTTTAAAGGTAACCTGCAGTGTTTAACGCTAGCCTGCAGTGTTTAACGCTAGCCTGCAGTGTTTAACACTAGTCTGCAGTGTTTAACACTAACCTGCAGTGTTTAAATGCTAGCCTGCAGTGTTGAACACTAGACTGAAATGATTAAAGCGAGCCTGTAGTGTTTAAAGCTAACCTGCAGTGTTTAACGCTAGTCTGAAGTGTTTAACACCAGCCTGCAGTGTTTAACACTAGCCTGCAGTGTTTAAAGCTAGCCTGCAGTGTTTAACGCTAGTCTGCAGTGTTTAATGCTAGCCTGCAGTGTTTAACGCTAGCCTGCAGTGTTTAAATGCTAGCCTGCAGTGTTTAACACTAGCCTGCAGTGTTTAAAGCTAGCCTGCAGTGTTTAACACTAGTCTGCAGTGTTTAACGCTAGCCTGCAGTGTTTAAAGCTAGCCTGCAGTTTTTAAAGGTAACCTGCAGTGTTTAACGCTAGCCTGCAGTGTTTAACGCTAGCCTGCAGTGTTTAACGCTAGTCTGCAGTGTTTAAATGCTAGCCTGCAGTGTTTAACACTAGTCTGCAGTGTTTAACACTAGCCTGCAGTGTTTCACACTAGCCTGCAGTGTTTAAATGCTAGCCTGCAGTGTTGAACACTAGACTGAAATGTTTAAAGCGAGCCTGTAGTGTTTAAAGCTAACCTGCAGTGTTTAAAGCTAGCCTTCAGTGTTTAAAGCTAGCCGGCAGTGTTTAACGCTAACCTGCAGTGTTTAACACCAGCCTGCAGTGTTTAACACTAACCTGCAGTGTTTCACACCAGCCTGCAGTGTTTAACGCTAACCTGCAGTGTTTAAAGCTAGCCTGCAGTGTTTAACACCAGCTTGCTGTGTTTAAAGCTAGCCTGCAGTGTTTAACGCTAGTCTGCAGTGTTTAAAGCTAGCCTGCAGTGTTTAAAGCTAGCCTGCAGTGTTTAACGCTAGCCTGCAGTGCTTAACACCAGCCTGCAGTGTTTAAACCTAGCCTGCAGTGTTTAAAGCTAGCCTGCAGTGTTTAACGCTAGTCTGCAGTGTTTAACACCAGCCTGCAGTGTTTAACGCTAGCCTGCAGTGTTTAACGCTAGTCTGCAGTGTTTAACACCAGCCTGCGGTGTTTAACACTAGTCTGCAGTGCTTAACACCAGCCTGCAGTGTTTAACACCAGCCTGCAGTGTTAAAAGCTAGTCTGCAGTGTTTAAAGCTAGCCTGCAGTGTTTAACACTAACCTGCAGTGTTTCACACCAGCCTGCAGTGTTTAACGCTAACCTGCAGTGTTTAAAGCTAGCCTGCAGTGTTTAACACCAGCCTGCAGTGTTTAACACCAGCCTGCAGTGTTTAAAGCTAGCCTGCAGTGTTTAACACCAGCCTGCAGTGTTTAACGCTAGCCTGCAGTGTTTAACGCTAGTCTGCAGTGCTTAACACCAGCCTGCAGTGTTTAACACCAGCCTGCAGTGTTTAAAGCTAGCCTGCAGTGTTTAACACTAACCTGCAGTGTTTCACACCAGCCTGCAGTGTTTCACACCAGCCTGCAGTGTTTAACACTAACCTGCAGTGTTTCACACCAGCCTGCAGTGTTTAACGCTAGTCTGCAGTGTTTAAAGCTAGCCTGCAGTGTTTAACACCAGCCTGCAGTGTTTAAAGCTAGCCTGCAGTGTTTAACGCTAGTCTGCAGTGTTTAAAGCTAGCCTACAGTGTTTAAAACTAGCCTGCAGTGTTTAAAGCTAGCCTGCAGTGCTTAACACCAGCCTGCAGTGTTTAACGCTAGCCTGCAGTGCTTAAAGCTAGCCTGCAGTGTTTAACGCTAGTGTGCAGTGTTTAACACCAGCCTGCAGTGTTTAACGCTGCAGTGTTTAACACCAGCCTGCAGTGTTTAAAGCTAGCCTGCAGTGTTTAACGCTAGTCTGCAGTGTTTAAAGCTAGCCTGCAGTGTTTAAAACTAGCCTGCAGTGTTTAAAGCTAGCCTGCAGTGCTTAACACCAGCCTGCAGTGTTTAACGCTAGCCTGCAGTGCTTAAAGCTAGCCTGCAGTGTTTAACGCTAGTGTGCAGTGTTTAACACCAGCCTGCAGTGTTTAACGCTAGCCTGCAGTGTTTAACGATAGTCTGCAGTGCTTAACACCAGCCTTCAGTGTTTAACACCAGCCTGAAGTGTTAAAAGCTAGTCTGCAGTGTTTAAAGCTAGCCTGCAGTGTTTAAAGCTAGCCTGCAGTGCTTAACACCAGCCTGCAGTGTTTAACACAAGTCTGCAGTGTTTAAAGCTAGTTTGCAGTGTTTAACACAAGCCTGCAGTGTTTAATGCGAGTCTGCAGTGCTTAACACCAGCCTGCAGTGTTTAACACCAGCCTGCAGTGTTTAACGCCAGCCTGCAGTGTTTAACGCTAGCCTGCAGTGTTTAACGCTAGTCTGCAGTGCTTAACACCAGCCTGCAGTGTTTAACACCAGCCTGCAGTGTTTAAAGCTAGCCTGCAGTGTTTAACACTAACCTGCAGTGTTTCACACCAGCCTGCAGTGTTTCACACCAGCCTGCAGTGTTTAACACTAACCTGCAGTGTTTCACACCAGCCTGCAGTGTTTAACGCTAACCTGCAGTGTTTAAAGCTAGCCTGCAGTGTTTCACACCAGCCTGCAGTGTTTAACGCTAACCTGCAGTGTTTAAAGCTAGCCTGCAGTGTTTAACACCAGCCTGCAGTGTTTAAAGCTAGCCTGCAGTGTTTAAAGCTAGCCTGCAGTGTTTAAAACTAGCCTGCAGTGTTTAAAGCTAGCCTGCAGTGCTTAACACCAGCCTGCAGTGTTTAACGCTAGCCTGCAGTGCTTAAAGCTAGCCTGCAGTGTTTAACGCTAGTGTGCAGTGTTTAACACCAGCCTGCAGTGTTTAACGCTAGCCTGCAGTGTTTAACGCTAGCCTGCAGTGCTTAACACCAGCCTTCAGTGTTTAACACCAGCCTGAAGTGTTAAAAGCTAGTCTGCAGTGTTTAAAGCTAGCCTGCAGTGTTTAAAGCTAGCCTGCAGTGCTTAACACCAGCCTGCAGTGTTTAACACAAGTCTGCAGTGTTTAAAGCTAGTTTGCAGTGTTTAACACAAGCCTGCAGTGTTTAATGCGAGTCTGCAGTGCTTAACACCAGCCTGCAGTGTTTAACACCAGCCTGCAGTGTTTAAAGCTAGCCTGCAGTGTTTAACACTAGCCTGCAGTGTTTAAAGCTAACCTGCAGTGTTTAACACCAGCCTGCAGTGTTTAACACTAGTCTGCAGTGTTTAAATGCTAGTCTGCAGTGTTTAAAGTAAGCCTGCAGTGTTTAACACTAGCCTGCAGTGTTTAACACTAGTCTGCAGTGTTTAAATGCTAGTCTGCAGTGTTTAACACTAGCCTGCAGTGTTTAAAGCTAGCCTGCAGTGTTTAACACTAGCCTGCAGTGTTTAAAGCTAGCTTGCAGTGTTTAACGCTAGTCTGCAGTGTTTAAAGCTAGCCTGCAGTGTTTAAAGCCAGTCTGCAGCACACCCCCCTACGACCCACCCTCCCATTCTGGCACTTTCCCCTGCCACCGCAGGAACTGTAAAACCTGTGCCCACACTTCCTCCCTCACCTCTATCCAAGGCCCTAAAGGAGCCTTCCACATCCATCAAAGTTTCACCTGCACATCCACCAATATCATTTATTGTATTCGTTGCTCCCGATGTGGTCTCCTCTACATTGGGGAGACTGGGCGCCTCCTAGCAGAGCGCTTTAGGGAACATCTCCGAGACACCCGCACCAATCAACCACACCAACCCGTGGCCCAACATTTCAACTCCCCTTCCCACTCTGCCGAGGACATGGAGGTCCTGGGCCTCCTTCACCACCGCTCCCTCACCACCAGATGCCTGGAGGAAGAACGCCTCATCTTCCGCCTCGGAACACTTCAACCCCAGGGCATCAATGTGGACTTCAACAGCTTCCTCATTTCCCCTTCCCCCACCTCATCCTAGTTTCAAACTTCCAGCTCAGCACTGTCTCCTTGACTTGTCCGGACTTGTCGAACCTGCCTATCTCCTTTTCCACCTATCCACTCCACCCTCTCCTCCCCGACCTATCACCTTCATCCCCTCCCCCACTCACCCATTGTACTCTATGCTACTCTCTCCCCACCCCCACCCTCCTCTAGCTTATCTCTCCATGCTTCAGGCTCACTGCCTTTATTCCTGATGAAGGGCTTTTGCCTGAAACGTTGATTTCGTTGCTCGTTGGATGCTGCCTGAACTGCTGTGCTCTTCCAGCACTACTAATCCAGTATTTAATGTTAGCCTGCAGTGTTTAAAGCTAGGCTGCAGTTCTTAAAGCTAGCCTGCAGTTTTTAACGCTAGCCTACAGTGCCCTCCAGACACATACAGTAGACCCTCTGAACGAGATGGGTTTGGAGTATTTTGTTCAGATCATTGATCGTTTGAGTAACTGGAAACAAGCAGTAATTTTAATGCCAGTTATCCTATTCATTTCTAGGTTATCCCACTATTGCTCGGTTATCCAGCAGTGCACACCATAATGCAGTTTAAACTGATAATTGAATGCTGAGTTGTCTAATGCCATTTTTACAACCTTGAGATCTTGTTAGGACAATCCAAAATTCAGATAATTAATGTTCGGGTAACCAAAGTTCTATTGTACTCAGAAGGAAGTGGGAACAGGTGGGCATGGATCAATGTTAAATAGTCATTTTCAGGGACATGGATGCAATACCACAAAATTTCACACAAGCGGTCAATGTCAATGCATGCATTTTCAAATGACTTATCCTGTGAACTGCACACTTGTGTCAAATAATGTTTGGTCTGTCACACCACCAACACAGTCTTTGTAATTGAGGGCTCAATCCTGACATTCATACACTGTGCCACACTCTCATACATTTAACACTGCAGCAAGCCTCAGGTATACATCTCACAACTCGCACAAACTGCCAACTGTTCAAGCATGACAACCACATCAACCAAATAAACTGCACCACACTCACAAACACTCTTCCTCTCTCTAGCAGGACAAGATGGAGTGAAACCAGAGGTACCAGGAGCTAACTGGAAAGGAGCATGGAAATCTGCAAGTTTTCATTCTCGTGGAGGTGATAGCTGACTGCTTCATAGCAACAACCCTGGAGAGAGGATGAGTTGAAAGCACTGAAGATGAAAGTATCCTCACTGAATACTTCTCACTGGCCCCTCGATCTACAATTTCTTCTGTGTGACAACCTGCCAGACGTAGCTGTTACTTACTCCCAGACTATGACTTCACTCTTCTGCTTTTCTTCTCTCTGATACTCAAAAAATGTGACCAAGGCAGACGGTGGACAAAGAGCAAGAAAGAAATGCTGGTGAAGGCATAGCATCAGTATTTCACACTCGCAGCTCAGATAGTGACCGAGAACATCCTTTCGAGGAAAGCACCCCTGAGGCGGGAACTGCATGTTGTGAGACACCAGGGGTAAGTGGGTGAGGGGGCAAAGGGAACACAGATGGCAGCTCTGCAGAGGGACAGGGCACTCAGGTGCCCTGCTGAAGAGATGAGCTTTCAGTTGGAGAATGTTGCTGGGAATGACCGACGAAACATTTGGTGATTTAAGAAACCTCCTTGAAAGGAGCATGGAGTCAGACACCAGCAAACTGCAGGGTCCTGCACAGATTTCTGAGGCCATCCTTTCCAGCGTGGCAGTGATGGCTCATTCTATTCACACACTTGGCGACCTGAGCCTGATGCAGCATCTATCTGTGACAACTAATACTCTTGCTGCTGTGCAAAAGGTTGGGCTGTCAACTTCGACTAGATAGTACTAGACTAGTTACTTCTATTAGTACTGCATGGAGGCTTTAAGACATAATGGTACATGGAATACAGACACTAAAGGATTGCACATGTGTGATTGGTTGACTTTTGTACACAATATGGCAATACTTTGATCACTAATTTGCTATGTAATGTTTATTTTCTGGTAGTTTTTACTTTTTATAGCCAAGAGACCACTCCTGGTTCCCTCAATCCTATTCTCATAAACTGATGACTCTTGGTCCTTATTAACTGTTCTCTGTCTTCAGGTACTATATGTTCCTCCTTTTTACCCTCCATCATTAGATTAGATTCCCTACAGTGTGGAAACAGGCCCTTCGGCCCAACAAGTCCACACCGACCCTCTGAAGAGTAACCCACCCAGTTCCATTTCCCTCTGACTAATGCACCTAACACTACGGGCAATTTAGCATGGCTAATTCACCTGACCTGCACATCTTTGGACTGTGGGAGGAAACCGGAGCACCCGGAGGAAACCCACGCAGACACGGGGAGAATGTGCAAACTCCACACAGACAGTCACCTGAGGTTGAAATTGAACCCAGATCCCTGGTGCTGTGAGGCAGCAGAGCTAACCACTGAGCCACTGTGCCGCCCTATCACCACCCTCACCAAAAAATTCAATCTTTTTGCGTCTCCACCATTCCAAACGATTACCTTATCTCCCTGTTAGCTCTATAATTCCTGAACACTTGCTGAAGTGTTTGTACTTTTGGACTAGATTAAAAACTGGGAGTGCTTCCGAGAGGGAGATCATAACTTACTAAGGTGACAAAGGCTGATGGTTTTTTTTTCAGAAAGCAGGCAGCTGATTGGCTGCCATTAAGCTTTATGCCAGAATCAGGAAGTCCCACCTGACTGGAGGAGCCGACCAATCAGAGCCCGCCAACTCCAGAACTCAGTGACAACTCAGCAGAGGCAGTAGCTGGTACCAGAAAAAAATAGCTCCTGGACTCCCAGGATGGAAGATCCCAAAGGGAAAGGTTTGGGAGTGGTTTCTGGGGTAGGGAATCAGGGAGAGAGTCAGAAACAAGGGCGAGAGGGTGGTTCTCAGCTGCAATCATCCTATTCCAGGTCCAGTCCATCAGTGTTGCACAACCTGATGCCTATTGAGAGACCATCCACCTAATTAAGTGTTCTTCTCACATCCAAACCCACCACCTCTGAAACTGGAACGTAGCACCTATGTTATCACCTCCAAATCTATCCTCACCTTTTCCAGAACATCCTGTTGAATCCACCCAATCGGGTTTATGCCTGAGCCACCTTAACAGGACGGTTCTTATCAAAATCATAAATGGTATATTGTGTAAAAATGGCAAGTGTAAACTTTCCCTTCTTGTCTTGGTGTTGAGCAAGTTAGACAAAGGTGAGCTAATGAAACATGCTCTATTTGGATTTCCAGAAAGCCTTGGACAAGCCTCTGCACAGGAGGCTGCTAAATAAATGAAGAGCCCATGGTTTTGAGGCAAGGGGCCTGGATAGAGGATTGGCTACCTGGCAGAGGGCAGAAAGTAGGGATAACAGGGGTCTTTTCAGAATGGCAACCAGTGACTAGAGACGTTCCGCAGTCATCAGTGTTGGGACAACTATTCACATTATGAATTAACGATCTGAACGTAAGAATTGAGTGCATAGCTGCTATGTCTGCAGATGGCACAAGGATAGGGGATGGGCAGGGAGAGCTGAGGAAACAGGGAGGCTGCAGGAGGACTTGGACAGACTTGGAGAGTGGGCGAAAAGTGGCAGATGAAATACAGTGTGGGAAAGAGCGAGGTTGTGCACTTTGGTAGGAAGAATAGAAGCATATACTATTTTCTACATGTGGAATGGCTCTATAAATCTGAAGCACAAAGGGATTTGTCCTGGTTCAGGATCCTCTTAAAGTTAACGTGCAAGTTCAGTCAGCAGATGAAAGGCAAATGCATTCTGTTGGCATTCATACCAAGAGGGTTAAAATACAAGGGCAAAAATGTACAGCTGAAGCTGCATAAGGCTCTGGTCAGACTACATTTGGAATATTGTGAGCAGTTTTGGATCCTGGGATCTAAGGAATGATGTCTGGCATTGGAGAGGATCCAGCACAGTTTTACGGTAATGATCCAGGGGAGGAAGGGCCCGGATATGAAGTGCGGTTGAGGACTCTGGGTCCTTAATTTCACTGAAACTCAAAACATTACTGAGAGACCTGAATAGAATGAATGTGGAAAAGATGTTTCCAAATGTGAGAGAGACGAGGGCCCAAGGGCACAGCCTCAGAGTGAAGGGATGATCTTTTCGAACTGAGATGAAGAGGAATTTCTGCAGCCTGAGGTTTGTGAAGCTGTGAAATGCATTGACACAGAAGGCCAAGTCCTTGAGTGTATTTATGATAGAGATGGATAGATTCTTGATTGGTGAGGGGATCAAGGGTTTCCAGGACAAGGCAGGAGATTAGGGTTGAAAAACATATCAGCCATGATTGAATGGCAGAGCGGGCCAGAGGGGCTGAACGGCCTACTTCTGCTCCTACATTTTATGGTCTTACTCAACTTCTCAGCAGCTTTGATATAATGAACCACACCACCCTCCTCCAATGTCTCTCTGCTGTAGTACAGCCGGATGAAATTACAACAGCTTGGTTCCAGCCTTACCTATGTTATCAGAGCCAGAGCGTCACTTAAAGAGGTTTCTCTTACTGCTTTCACACTGATACCTCTGATGTTGTCCAAAGATCAATCCTTGCCCCTGTCCTTTTCTGTGCATGTTGCCCTTCTATGCAGTGTTAGTTTTCACTTGTACACTGACAACATACAGCTCTATCCCACCACCAGCTCACTCTACTCCTTCACTACTGCGAAGTTACTAAACTGCTTGTCCAACATCCTGAGCTAAATGAGGAAATATTTCCTCCAAATCCGGGCAACCAAAGCTGCTCTTTTCAGTCCTGACTACACGCTTCATTCTTTAGCTCCAAACCTAGCCCTCTCTGAAGCTAAATAAAACTGTTCATAACTTTGAATCTGTGATGAGCTTCTGACATCTTATCTGCCCAACACTGATGCTATCCCCTTGCTCTCCAACATCAGCTCAGTCTGCTTTGCCTCAGCTGTTGCTAAAAATCTTTATCCATCCCTTTATTTTAAGACTTCACTACTCCAATGCACTTCTGATTGATCTTACACTGCACACCATCCAACATCATTCAAATCTATACTGCTTGGGACCTTTCTCTCATTAAGACCTTGTTCACTCATTAATACTGTGCTCGCTGGCTTGCGTTGGCTCTGGATAAGCAACAATTCTCTTTGTTGTTCTCGACTTCCTTTAAGGCCTGGTCTTTCCCAATCTCTGCAATCTCCTTCAGCTCTACAACTTGCAAATATACCTGCACCCCTCTAGTTCTGATACCTCGACCATCCCTAGTTTTAATCACTCTGCCATTGGTCACCATTGCCTTCAGTTGCTAACGTTCAATGCTCGATGATTTCCTTTTGGCTGTCTGGATTTTACCTTATAACTGTATCAGTTACTCTCCTTTCGACCTGTTATTCCTGCCCCCTCCTCCCCCTTTCCTTCACTCGATTTGCTTGGTGTCCTTGCTGTGCCATTCATTCATCGTTCCCAGCTGCATCACTCAGAGATCCCTTCAAAGGCAGTAGCAGCACTCAATCCCCATCACAACTGGGTTCCCTCATGATCTGCCGTGTATCAGCTGAAGGACAACAATGAAAGATCTGAAAAGCAATGGAATAATTTTTAGAGAGTTTGGCCAGAGCCCAAAGAGCTGTGGAAGTTGGATTTTCAGCCACTTCTCCAAATGGAAAGAGGTTGATAGATTCTCTCGAATCACTTTCCTGCCAGTATTGTCATTGGCTGTCATTGGGAAGCTGGTATTAGTTAGCCACTTTCTAGCTTGGACCATGTGGATGACAGTAACCTGATTGCCCTCCTCAATTCATAACAAAGAACATAAGAACTGAGAGCAGGAGCAGGCAATTCAGCCCATCAAGCCTGTTCCGCCATTCAATACGATCATGGCTGATCTCATCTCGACATCAACATTTCCTCTACCCAAATTTTCACCATTATTAATTAAAAATCTATCTGTCTCCTCCTCGAGTTTACTCAATGGTCCAGCAATCACTGAATTCTGGGGTAGAGAATTCCAGCTCCCTTTGAGAGAAATAATGTGCCTTGATCTCTGTTTTAAATCTGCCACACCTTATTAAACTATTAACTCTTGTTCTAGATGATCTTGTTCTTTTTCTAGATGGGTAAGTGGAGCTGAGTCAATGAAAAGATCAGCTCTAATTGAATCGTGGAACAGCCCAAGCAGCCAGATGGCCTACTCCTGCTCCTATTTCTTATGTTCTTATGTAGAGTGCCTACATGAGGAAACATCCTTTCCATACTTTGTCAATCCCCTTTAGCATCTTATATACCTCTGTTACATCTCTTCACATTCTTTAAGCTCCAGAGAGCATTAACTGCTCACTCTCTCTTCATAAGACAAACCCTCTCGTCTTTGGAATCAACCTAGCAAATCTCCTCTGAACTGCCTCCAATATAACTGCATCCTTCCTCAAGGAAAAGGACACAATATTCCAGATGCAGTCTCATTAATACCCTGTACAGTTGTTGCAACATTTCCCTACTTTATAGGGCAGCACGGTGGCTCAGTGGTTAGCACTGCAGCCTCACAGCACCAGGGACCCAGGTTCAATTCCAGCCTTGGGCGACTGTCTGTGTGGAGTTTGCATGTTCTCCCTGTGTCTGTGTGGGTTCCCTCCCACAACCTAAAGATGTGCAGGTTATGGTGAATGGGCCATGCCACATTGCCCATAGTGTTCAGGGATGTGCATTAGTCAGGGGTAAATGTAGAGTAATAGGGTAGGGGAATGGATCTGGGTGGGTTACTCTTCGGAGGGTCAGTGTGGGCATGTAGGACCGATTGGCCTGTAGGAATTCTGTGATTCTACTTAAATACTCTCTCCTTTCAGCACGAAATGCCAAAGTTCTGTTTGCTTTCCTTATTATCTGCTGTCCCTACATACTCGTTTCTTGTAGTTCTTATACATGGACACCCCAAGCACTCTGAAGTTTCTCTTCATTTAACTAATATTTGCCTCCTACCAAAATAGATAATCTCAGCCAGGGAATGAAAAATGAGCTTTTCTTGGGGTGGCACAGTGGCTCAGTGGTTAGCACGGCTGCCTCACAGCACCAGGGACCCGGATTCAATTCCCGCCTCGGGCAACTCTCTGTGTGGAGTTTGCACATTCTCCCCGTGTCTGCGTGGGTTTCCTCCGGGTGCTCCAGTTTCCTCCCACACTCCAAAGATGTGCAGATCAGGTGAAGTGGCCATGCTAAATTGCCCGTAATCTTAGGTGCATTAGTCAGGGGTGAATGTAGGGGAATGGGCCTGGGTGGGTTGCTCTTCAGAGGGTCGGTGTGGACTTGATGGGCCGAAGGGCCTGTTTCCACACTGTAGGGAATCTGAAAAAAAAACCTCTCTGTGTTATGTCTTGGAGATGCCGGTGGTGGACAAAGTTAAAAATCATACAGCACCAGGTTATAATCCAACAGGTTTTGGCCCTTAGATTAGACTTAGATTACTTACAGTGTGGAAACAGGCCCTTTGGCCCAACAAGTCCACACTGATCCTCCGAAGCGCAACCCACCCATACCCCTACATTTACCCCTTCACCTAACACTATGTGCAATTTAGCATGGCCAATTCACCTAACCTGCACATCTTTGGACTGTGGGAGGAAACCGGAGCACCCGGAGGAAACCCACGCAGACACGGGGAGAATGTGCAAACTCCACACGGTCAGTCGCCTGAGGTGGGAATTGAACCCGGATCTCTGGCACTGTGAGGCAGCAGTGCTAGCCACTGAGCCACTGTGCCACCCACAAAGAAAGCACAGCGTACGCCAACCCGTGAAACTGCCGTACAGAACCAGGCTGTTTCTGCCCAGTTTCGAACCAGGGACCTTTCGCGTGTCAGGCGAATGAGACAACCACTACACTACAGAAACCCACCCCGCTGCAAGCTGCAAGCCCATTGACCTAACCTCTTCACATTCATTTGTAAATTCCTTATTTCTTTATTGCAGTTTATGTTCCCACCTATTTTAGCATCATATGTAATATTGCCTAGTGTATCTTCTATCCCTGCATCTGAGTCATTAGTGAAAATGAACCTTCCAGCTCAGCGAGCAAACCTACAGCCAGGGTCCTTAATATAGATCATAAACAGTTAAGGGCACAAAGACCAAAACCTGTGGTACCTCAATAGTTACATCTTGTTGACTAGAAAATAACCTTTTATCCTAACCTTCTGACTTAATTGGTTAGCCATTCCTCTTTCCAAGGTAATAAATTACCCCTAACTCCATTTGATCTTACCTTGTGCAGTACCTTAACAAATGGTTTCTGGAAATCCAAATATGCTACATCTCCAGGATCCCCATTATCTACTTTGCTTGTTACATCTTCGAAGAACTCTAGCAATTTAGTCAAGCATGATTTACCCTTCATAATGTCACACTGACTTCAATGGATTGGATTTTGACTTGCCAAATGTGCTGTTATTACTTCGTTAGCAATGGATTCTAATAATTTCCTAATGACCAATTGGTGTGTAGTTTCCTATGTTCTGCTATAAGGTGTTATATTAGCACTTTTCCACTCCACCGGAACCTTTCATGCATCCAGGGAATTTTGGAATTTTATCACCAATGGACCCACTATGTCTGCTGCCACTTCCTTTAAGACTGTAAGATGTTAACCTGCAAGCCTTGGGAATCTGTTTACCTTCAATCGCAATAGATTGCTCAGTACATTTCCCCTAGTGAGGCTGATCATTCCAAGGTCTCACTCTGTATAACCTCTGTATTACCTGTTACCATTGGGTTGGCTTCACCATGAAAACTGAGGAAAAATATTGATTTTGTTACTTTGTCCTTTTGTGTTCCCCACTATTAACTCCCCAGTCTTCTCCTCCAAGGAACCAACAAAGACTTTAGCTACTCTCTTCCCTTTTACACATATACAAAAGTGTTTGCTGTCCATTTTCATATTTTGCGCTTGTTTTCTATCATAATTTACTTCTGTTTTACTCATTTTTTTTAGGATCCCTTTGTTGATCTTTTAGTTTCCTATTCTTCCGGCCTTTCACTTACCTTTGTAATAGGATATGCTTTAGTTTTTGACTTTATATTATCTCTAAGTTCCTCTCTTAGCCGTGGATGTTTCCCCTCCTTAATATAAGAGTATTGGCACATGCTAAATGAATTGGAATGTTAATACGAAAAAATATTGACTGCGTATTTGGTCTTTTTTGAACATTTAATGATAGTGCACAGTCAGTACTATGTATTCGATAACAGTTGTATCTCTAATAAATATCTTGTTGCAGCTGCAAGAATTGTAGTCAACAACAATCTCCAGATAAACCTCAGTGCAAACCCGAACGTCCGCCCACAGATGAATGCTATGCCCATGATGACCAATCATGCAGTGACTATCGGCGTCACTTCGGAGCTGTTAAACACTTCAAGGAACGCTGGACTCAAAAGCCTACAGAGATGCCTCTTCATGCAACAGTAGATCCAAATTCTTTTTCAGATGCTCCATAAATTGTTCTAAAGATGTAACGAATAACTGCTCCTGTTTCTTTACAGCTCTCCCTTTGCCATAATGACATTTTGCCTTCATCAAACAGAAAATAACAGCTTGAGCTCTGGCTTCACAATAAACACTGCTTTCTGTATCATGTAACATCTGTATAAATGTATCATGGTCTGTTTCACAGAAACAAAAAAAAATTGAGACAATGCGAAAATGATAGCACTAAATATTGTTTTCTACAAAACTATGTTACAACAATTAAAACATATAAAACTATAGTAAAGAATGTTTTCAGAAAAGAACTAAACAACTTGGTTCATCAAACAACCACATTTCCTCCATGACCCTATGCAATCCTTTCTGACAAGACCTTCATCCAAACTATTGAGACTGTTGTGAAATAATTGGGTCAGCAAATCGTCTCCTTTCCCGCAATGGAGTTCAAGCATATAATTGTCAGAAGCGCTATTTTCCTCACAGAATTAGCTTTACTCCAATTGTACTTACACATGAAGCACTCAACTTTATTTCTAGGTCAGACGAAGGTGGAGAGAGGTGCAACAACATGGGAAGGTTTAAAGAAAAGAGTTCAGGGACAGAAAACCACAGCAGCTGAAAATGTAGGGAAGGATGACAGCGTACGCCAGAGTCAAAAGGACAAAGTTTCTAAGGCATAGGGCACGGTCATGGAGAAATGAGTGAGGGAGGTAGAGGATTTTGACACCAAAGCTTGGAAGGCAGGAAGCTATCAGTGATCAGCACAAACAGCAGTGATAAATGAGTGGGTACTCAAAAGACAAGTTCAGTTGAATCACAGAAAATCAAAGAGGAGAGCACTGAAGCAACAGGTCTGGTTGAGAATTTCAATCCTGGTGGAAATGTCATATGCTGATAATGTATTAAAGGTCAGAGGTATGTGATCTTGGTAACTGAGAAGCCATTACCATAGTAGCTCAGCTCACGACCAAACAGGACTCTGTTCACTGGCTCCAGCCCTGATGATTCAGAAAAACAAAGCACCTTTCCGATGTCGGGGTGATGAAAATGAGGTTCCTTTAAGATTTGATGTCAGGCAAGTTCCAAATAATGCAAAACAATCCAGGGTCATGACAGAGGTAATATCAGATCTTATCAACATAAGTGGGAAGAGGTAAAGTTTTGAGAGTTTTGACAATAAGATAAGCTGGTTAAAATAGAGAGGCATTGTCAGGGCGAGAGGCTACGAAGGTCAGTGAGCAGGATGGAGAATAATGGCTTCTTCATCAGGGCAACCCTTGCCCTTTCTGATCTGTGGCTCCATAATTGGTCTGCTTTGTCATCTGAGGGCATACAAACATGAAAGCTGGCAAATGGCAGCTGCGTTTCAAAGAGATATCAAGAGAGTAGAAATTATGACACATTTTGTCAATGCCACACATCACTTTTTTGATGTGAGCAGTTCAGAGCACCACATGTTAGCAAGGATATGTGAACTTTGGAGATATGTGATCCTTTGATGGGAATGCAACCTAGATTCATGAGAAGATATGTGGACTCCAAGAGTTAAATTATAAGGAGAGATAACACAACTAGGGTTGTATTACCTGACATCTTTAAGATTAAGACAATTTGATGATGGTATTAAGGGAACAGATGAAAATCAAAACAGGGGTGAGTTTCTTCTCCATGAGCTGTTGAGAATAATGGCTCGTGTGATGATTTAATTGGGTGAGCAACCAAATACCAGATTCTTGCCATCATGTAAACTCTTACAATTAAATTTCCCCTCCTTGGATGGTGAGATTGAGCAGGTCATGAAAAGCTTATCTGTATTCATTTGCATCTCAATAATTACCCAACTCACCCAATAATTATGGATTAGTGGTGCTGGAAGAGCACAGCAGTTCGCTACTTGGATGCTGCCTGAACTGCTGTGCTCTTCCAGCACCACTAATCCAGAATCTGGTTTCCAGCATCTGCAGTCATTGTTTTTACCCAACTCATCCTATTAATTCCCACATCAAGAAACCTGACAGCTCAAAATATCAACAGCAAAAGCTAAGTGAGTACCTAGTGAAGTCAACCCTCCGAGTTGAAATGGACAAGTTCGTGACTTTGCCAGCCATTTTCTTTTGCGTCAATTTATTTGGAACTGCGTCAACTGGAGGAGGTGCTTCCATGGTCACTGGCCTAGACTGTTCATCCACGCAACTGGGCAATGGCAACTCCTAAACTTCAGAACACACCATTAGCCGGGCTGAGACAGCATCTCTTGGATTCCAATTATCTTGCCAGACAGATTGAAGCATAATCTCTTGGTGTAGAGATAGCATGAGCTGACATGGTGGGCTCTACATCTTCAGACTTTTACCTATTGCTTTAGCAGAGAGAAAGAGTCTGGCACTTTCTGGCCTGTGGACAGTGTTTTAGACACAGAGGGACAGACAGGGAGCTTGAGGCTTTCGACAATAGTGATGAGTACATGCTAACAGGGTTGCTGTGTGGCAGGGTGCTGCATCAACATTCGAGCTACAGCATATGCCAACAGCTCATGGGGAAAGCAGACTGCAAGCGCTTGAATAGAATTGCAATGTGTGAATAGTTGAAGCTTCCTCTGTAAATGTTTTTAAAGCTAGGATAGTTACTTTTTTGAACAGTAAAGGAACTAAGGGTTATGGAGAGAGGGCTAGTGAAGCTCAGGCCATGAAAAGATTGGCCATGATCCTATTGAATGGAGGAGCCTGCTCGAAGGGCCGAATGGCCTACTCCTGCTCCTAGTTCTTATTGTAAAGTCAAAGGGGAGGACTCTTTAGTAAGATGAGAGTGGACAGCCAGTCAAAGAGTACCACCATGTTCTGTCCATGGTCTGAACCACTTCCTTCTTTTCGTTCATCTTCATTACTTTCCTGGCCACTCCTCGTGTTTGACAACATATTTACCAAAACTCGCTTCCACAGACACATCTCATTCCTCAGCGACTGCTTCCAGCTCAGACTCACACCACGTGGATTCCAACTGAAGTTTCATCCTTCGTGTTTCGAATCTGCCCAGGATTACAGGTGACGGACAAAGATCCTCAGAGAGCTGGCCTCATCGCATGCTGAGACCCACACTGCCATATGTATACTCTCGACCTCTCTCTCCATCAGCACTGCCTCAAACTGCCCCCAAGTTCTACTTCATCCTCCGGCTCATTCAACATTCGATTCGAACAATAAGCTTTTTCTCTTCCTATAAAGGCATTAAGGAATGCAAGCTGCAACAGCTCAGAGATACCCACACCCCTCTGGAACATCCCACCCCATTCTCTTCCCTCCGTCTCCATCCCTTCTCCTAACCCCAGCGTTTGTCAGCTGTCTACTATCCCTTCTGACCTACGCACTGATGCTCAAAGTTCTATACTCAGCAGAATGAATTTTGGGCATGACTTGACGTTGAACTCTTCTTGTGCTGCCTTCGCCTCTGTGCCCATTTCACTGATGTTGTCTGGTGTAATGAGCTTTACATTGAGGAGACTGAGCTCATTATCACTCCCTGGACTATGACTCAACCATCAAATATCAGGCAACGCAACCATAACAGTCACTTAGCTCGTCTGGGGAGCTCCCTCCACTACCAAACAAGGACAGGCAAGGAGTCGCTACTGAACAGGGGAGATGGCCCGAAATGCATATGTTTTGATGCCAGAAGTAAAGGAGGCTAGGTAAATGAACTCAGAGGTTTGGTTAGTACTTGTAACTATGACATTTATTGCAATTATGGAGATTTGGCTGAAAGAGGGACGGGACTGGATGCCCCAGCATTTAGATATTAGATGTCTGACAAAAGGGGATGGGCAGCACTGCTGCCTCACAACGCCAGAGACCTGGGTTCAATTCCTGCCTCAGGCAACGGTGTGTTTGGAGTTTGCACATTCTCCCCGTGTCTGCGTGGGTTTCCTCCGGGTGCTCCGGTTTCCTCCCACAATCCAAAAATGTGCAGGTTAGGTGAATTGGCCATGCTAAATTGCCTGTAGAGTTAGATGAAGGGGTAAATGTAGGGGAATGGGTCTGGGTGGTTTGCTCTTCAGAGGGTTTGTGTGCACCTGATGGGCCGAAGGGCCTGTTTCCACACTGTATGTAATCTAAAAAAAAGTTGGGGGATTTGCATTACTGGTAAAGGAGATCTCACAGCTGTACTGAGGTCTCGTGTAGGGGGGCAATGTGGGTATAACTCAGGAACAGGGACTGTGAAATCACAATGCTTGGGGATATGCTACAGGCCTCCCAACAGCCAGTGGGACATGGAAGAGAGAATATGTAGACAGATTTTGGAAAGATAGAAAAACAGCAGGGTTGTTGTGATTGGTGATTTTAACTTCCCCTATATTGACTCCAGGTCGGTGTCTGTGAGCTTGGAGGCTGTGAAGTACAAAGTACAAAGAACAGCACAGCACAGTAATAGGCCCTTCCACCTTCCAAGCCTGCACCGACATATTTTGTCCTTCCATACTAAAACTGTCTTCACTTACAGGATCTGTATCACTCCACTTCCTTCCTATTCATATATTTGTTCAGGTGTTTCTTGAATGCTGTTATCCTGCCTGCTTCCACCTCCTCCTCTGGCAGCACATCCCTGGCCTTTGTGTGAAAAAACTGCCTCACACATCGCTTTAAAACATCCCTCCCACACCTTGAACCTGTGTCCCCTAATAATTGACCCCTCCACCCTGGGTAAAAGCCTCATACTTTCCATGCTATCTATGCCATTCACAATCTTATAAACTTCGATCAGATCGCCCCTCAACCTCCAGCATCCCAGTCAAAACAAACCCAGTCTATCCAAACTTTCTTCATAGTTAAAATGTCCCATACCAGGGAACATCCTGGTAAACCTTTTGTCAATGCCACACATACTTCTCCAAAGTATCCACACCCTTCTGATAGTGAGGTGATCAGAAATGTATGTAATATTCCAAGTGTGGCCTAACTACAGTTCTATAAAACTGCAGCATGACTTGTCTATCCTTGTACTCAATGCCCATTCCAATGAAGGCTAGCATGCCACAGTCCTTATTTTCCTTCCTTATCAACCTGCACTGCCATCTTCAGTGATCTGTGGACATGCATACCCAGACCCCTCTGCATAACAATGCTCCTAAGGGTTCTGCCATTCACTGTATAACTTACACCTCTAATGGACCTTCCAAAATGCATCACCTCACACTTGTCCAGATTAAACTCCATCTTCTCCAACTGATCTATACGCTGCTGTATCCACTGACAATCCTCCTCACTATCCGTAACACCACCAATCTTTATATCATCCGCAAAATTACTAATTAGGCCAGCTACATTCTCCTCTAAACCACAAACAGCGGAGATCTCAGGACTGATTCCTGTGAAACACCACTAATCACAACTCTCCATTCCAAAAATCTACCCTCTGTCTCCTATGACTCAGCCAGTTCCTATCGATCTTGCCAGCTCACCCAGATACCATGTGACTTCACCTTCTGTACCAGTCTGCCATGAGGGACTTTGACAAAGGCCACGGAAACAATATCAACCGCTTTTCCCTCATTAATCATCTTCATCGCCTCCTCAAATAAAACTCAATCAAGTTAGTGAGGTACAACCTCCTCCACACAAGACCATGCTGTCTGTTGCTAACCAGGCCATTTGCTTCTAAATGCGTGTACATCTTGTCCCTGAGAATCTTTCCCAATAACTTCCCTACCACCGACACGAGGGTCACAGGCTTGTAATTTCCAGGATTATTCCTGTTACCCTTCTTCAACAATGGGACAACATTGACTATTCTCCATTTCTCTGTGGCCAAAAAGGATATAAAGGTGCCTGTTACCAGATTGAAACAGTTACCATTTGATCGTAAACTTATCAATTATTCTGTTAAATCAACCAGTAGAATTAAGTTAATCCAAGTTCCTCTTTCTTTTGTTGTATTTTAACTATAGCATTTGAATAAATTGCGTTTTGCTTATCGTCAGGTAGTTTAACCAATCAAATTGCATCTGGAACACAGCACTTGACATTTACCATTAAAATAAGAAAAAGTGAGGATCTAGGCTACCTTCTTAACATATTTTGAGCCATTCTGGTCTGGTCTGTAACAATGATTCTTTGTTAACTAAAGATATTGAGGGGTATGCGTCAAAGTGGGGTATGTGGAGCTAGGTCACAGAGCAACATTGTCATGAAGGGTAGTGTATACTCAAAGTGTTAAAAAGACCTGCTCCTTATCTTCCTAAAATGCTGACAGGATGAATTCACTTGACAAAAACAATAACAACTGATTATGTTCTTGTCTTAGATGTAGTAGAACATCCCAAGTAGCCTCATGGGAGCATTATCAAATGGAATCTAGCATGGTCATGTGGTAATATATCAGGGCAGATCAACAAAAGCTTAGGCAGAAAAGGATATATTTGTGAGAGTCATAAAGTAGGAAAGAGTGGAAGAGATTTTGAATGAATCCAGGGGTTATGCCCACAGCAGGTGAAGGCAAGGATAGTCATGTTAAAGTAATTAAAATTGAAGATGCATAAAGGGTTGGTATTGGAGAAGCAGAGGGTTTGGGCTAGAAAACATTATGACGATAGGGAGGAGCAAAGTCATGAAGGGATTTGAGAATAAGGATATAAACCCTTGTGTTCTAGACATGGAGTAACTTGAAATCAATGTAAGTCAGCTGAAAGGGACATTCCCTCCCTAATCTTACTGGGAAGGAATCCAACCTTTACAGCTGCACCTTAAGAGTATTTTTTTTTCCACACTTCCTGCTTCACTTGTAGCTGAGAAACACATTGGTCTATTGGGAGAGAGAAAAATAAATATAATGACCAAAGAGGTCTGCCTTATCACCCCAGTGAACCTTTCAGTTTTGAAGCATTTTCAGAATCCATGTCTGAGAGTCATTTTCAAACAATAACTCCACCTAGTGCTGTGGTTGATAAAATCCTTCACTAAATACAGCATGCACTTCGTAGATGTTTGAGTAAGGCTTTATAGCGCTCACCATTTGTATTGTCCTGCCCAACTCACACAGTATCTTATGATGGACAAATGGCACCAGGAACATCCCAACATTTCCAAAGGCAACAGTTAAACTTTATGAAGTAGCATGACTTTTCCAGTCAAGTCAGCCCTTGCTCACACCTTGTTAAAGTGCGGTCATTAAGTGCAGTGCTGGTTATATTGTTACATTTACTAGTTTTCAATTGATCTATACACCAATTCTAAAGCATCACACGATAGAACAATGTACAGGAATTGTAATCATTGTTGATTGTTGGAAAAACCCATCTTGTTCAAGAATCCCCTTCAGGGACGGAAATCTGCCATCTTCCCCTGTTCTGGCCCACATGTGACTCCAGACCCACAGCAATGTGGGTAACTTTCAATTGCCCTCTGAAATGGCCTAACAAGCCATTCAGTACCAATCACTTCAATGTCCCAAAGAAATGAAACCAGGTGGATCACCTGGCATTGACCAGGCACCCAGAAAAAAAACAGTGGCAGAAACAGTCCTGTTGACCCTGCAAAGACCTCCTCACTAACACCTGAGTCTGCAACAGGTGAGAGGGAACCAATAAGAGGGAAAAACATACTTGACCTCATCATTGCCCATCTGCCAGTTGCAGATGCATCCATCCATGACAGTATCAGTAAGAGTGACCACTGCACAGCCCTTGTGGAGACAAATTCCCACCTTAACATTGAGAATAACCTCCATTGCGTCGTGTGGCACCATCACCATGTTAAATGGGACAGACTTCAAACAAATCTAGCAACTCAGTATTTGGCATCCATGAGACACAGTGGGCCATCAACAGCAGCAGAATACTGACGGCATTATGCTGTTGTCTCCTTTCTGCCAGCCAGCCAATTTTTAATGCCTGTTTATATGTTACCTCTACAACACATGTTCCTACTTTTCATAATAACCATTCACATTGCATTTTGCTGAGTGCCTTCTGGAATCCAAGTACACTACATCTACAGAGTTCCCTTTAACTATCGTGCATGTTATGCCTACAAAGAACTCCAGGAAATTGGTTAAACATAATTTCTCCTTCACAAAATCATGCTGATTCTTTAAATTGGTTTGAATTTTTCTAATCGTCCAGCTATAAATGAAAGTGAAACTCAATCATATAATGGTTGTTGCTACTTAAGGGTACTTTTACTATATGATCGTTAATGAATCTTTGTACATTACACAATACCATGATGGTATAATTTTTCTTTGGCTGTTTCCAGAACATATTCTTTTAAAAAGTTAACTTGAAAGCATGTCAATGCTTCCTTCAGGCTATCTACACTCTGATGTTTCCTGTTTAAATGTAAATTTAAAATCAATCATGATTATTACTGTACCTTTAATACTTTCACTCAATGGTCCTTTTCACATATTCATCCTAGAAACAGTGGTTTACTTCCCCGACTACAGTGAGGGATGAGAGCTGGAGAAATGCTTTTTACTTCTCCCCTTTTGAAGAGGGTAAGTTGTTGTTGTGTCACCACAGTCTTACCAGACCATGGGGCTGCTCTCTTGAATGAGATGATTAGAGGTGGATTAACCTGAGGTCCACCATACCTCAGGCAAGGGGAGAGGATGAGAAGGAGAGTCTTTCATGGGAACCTCAACTGATGATGGGAATTGAACCCACGTGATTGGCATTCCACTGCTTCGCAAACCAACCCTGCAACTAACTGAGCTAAACCGAACCCAAGATGGAAAGTAACACCTTGGGGAAGTACCATGGTAGCACCATGGTGTGGGGAGGGGCGGGAAGGGAGAGATAGTCATAGAGTCATAATTATTGTTATGATTGTGTAAATGCATGCATGTGTGTACGAAGTGCATAAACCAAATGAAGTTGGCAAAGTTGTCAGGAAAGTGCCCAAATAAAGGAAATGTCTGCAATAACAAAATGGTGCCAGGCATTTCAGAGTGCCTGTTCACATGAAATCATTATAGGATTTGAACTGCTCAAGTGCGGATGGTTAAATGGGCATAAGTATCCTTCATCAAAATGTCATTCAAATTATTGGTGTGTCTGTGTCAAGGTATCAAATAATCCTTGAGACTGATGCATTAATTAGTCATCCAAAAATGGGAAGTCTGAACATTCAAAGGAACAAAAGACGAGAAAAAGCCATTTGCTATACTCTGGTTTATTATCTGTTTCATTTTTCACCAACTCATGGTGGCACAGTGGTGAGCACTGCAGCCTCACAGCGCCAGAGACTTGGGTTCAATTCCCGTCCCAGGTGACTCTCTGTGGGGAAGTTTGCACATGCTCCCTGGGACTGCGTGGGTTTCCTCCCACAATCCAAAAAATGTGCAGGTTAAGTGTATTAGCCAGGCTAAATTGCCCGTAGTGTTAGGTGTAGGGGAATGGGTCTGGGTGGGTGGCGGGTTGGGCCAAAGGGCCTATTTCCACACTGTAGGGATTCTAAGATCCCCCACCAATGCCTCTTTACTGTCGTCCAACTGGGTGGGACTACAATTGCAGGATTCCATTCTTATCGATCTAATAGATGATTGGGACAGTTAGCTCAGTTGGCAGGACAGCTGGTTTGTGACACAGTGTGATACCAACAGTATGGGCTCAGTTCCCATACTGGCTGAGGTTACCATGAAGGTCTTACCTTCTCAACCTCATCCCTCGCCTGAAGTATGGTGACCCACAGGGTTAAACCACCACCAGCCATCTGTAATGGCGGAGGGACACTATGGTGCCAATATATTGGAGAAGATTGGGATGATGGAAATGGGCAGCTGGGTGCAATAATAATGATGGTAGTCAAGAGTTGTTTTTCGAGAAGGGGGTGAACATGGTAGATTTAAAGGAGAGAGTAAGTCGATATGAAGGTAAGAGAAACATTAACAATAGTTACTAATATGATGGAGGAGAAATTATCTATTACTATGTTTTACTGTAAATTTTAGCCAGTATAGAGTAATTACTCAGATATTTACATCCATTATTTGCTCATATTTAAACTGGAATGAAATGGTAATAAGATTATCAAATGGTATTTTTGTAGAAGGTTGTCTTTTATATTTACCAATTGTTTGTTTCCATCTAGTGGCGACTATGAAAACCTCAGCTGACAGGAAGGTTAGACCAACAGAAATGGTCCTTTTATCTCGTCATATATGAAAACATCACTTTCAATGACCTCTTTTCCTGTTCCCTGTTCTGAGCTCTGCTGTCCTATAAAGATTTACCCTGGTCACTCTCTTGTTTCCCATCTACATGGTGACCTCCAGCAACATCTGAAAGCACAGTAATAGTTTACACATGGGTGCTGATGGCCGTCAGTTCTAACTTACCACGTTAGTCCACCCCTCCATTTCTGCTGAATTATCAGTCTGCTTCTCGAACAAACAGTCCTGAAGGAACAGAAACTTCTTCCAATTAAATTTCTGGGAAAAAGATGAAACCATTATTTTCAGTCACTGAATTCCAAGCTACTGACAATATCCTTTCTCCTGGCAACATTTTGAGTGTAAACCATACTGTTCATTACTTTGGTGATATAGGTGTTAATCTACTGACAATACATTCACATTATTACGAAGACTACCTATCTCTACTCCCTTAACAGTATTGGAATTCACCCTGTTTCAACTCATCTGCTGCTGAATTCCTTATTCTTATTTTCTGTACATCTAGGGTTGACTACTCAACATACTGCAGGCTGAACTCCCACGTTCCTGAGGTAAATTTGAGGTCATCTAAGACTCTAGAGTCATAGAGTCATAGAGATGTACAGCATGGAAACAGACCCTTCGGTCCAACCTGTCCATGCCGACAAGATATCCCAACCCAATCTGGTCTCACCTGCCAGCACCGGCCCATATCCCTCCAAACCCTTCCTATTCATATACCCATCCAAATGCCTTTTAAATGTTGCAATTGTACCAGCCTCCACCACATCCTCTGGCAGCTCATTCCATACACATACCACCCACTGCGTGAAAAAGTTGCCCCTTAGGTCTCTTTTATATCTTTCCCCTCTCACCCTAAACCTATGCCTTCTAGTTCTGTACTCCCCCACCCCAGGGAAAAGACTGTGTCTATTTATCCTATCTATGCCACTCATAATTTTGTAAATCACTATAAGGTCATCCCTCAGCCTCCGATGTTCCAGGGAAAACAGCCCCAACCTGTTCAGCCTCTCCCTGGAGCTCAAATCCTCCAACCCTGGCAACATCCTTGTAAATCTTTTCTGAACCCTTTCAAGTTTCACAACATCTTTCCGATAAGGAGGAGACCAGAATTGCACACAATATTCCAACAGTGGCCTAACCAATGTCTGTACAGCCGCAACATGACCTCCCAACTCCTGTACTCAATACTCTGACCAAGAAAGGAAAGCATACCAAATGCCTTCTTCACTATCCTATCTACATGTGACTCCACTTTCAAGGAGATATGAACCTTCACTCCAAGGTCTCTTTGTTCAGCAACACTCCCTAGGACCTTACCATTAAGTGTATAAGTCCTGTTAAGATTTGCTTTCCCAAAATGCAGCACCTCGCATTTATCGGAATTAAACTCCATCTGCCACTTCTCAGCCCATTGGCCCATCTGGTCCAGATCCTGTTGTAATCTGAGGTAACCCTCTTCACTGTCTATAACACCTCCAATTTTGGTGTCATCTGCAAACTTACTAACAAATCATTTATGTAAATGACAAAAAGTAGAGGACCCAGCACCGATCCTTGTGGCACTCCAACAGTCACAGGTCTCCAGTCTGAAAAACAACCCTCTACCACCACCTTTCTTTCTTTGAGCCAGTTCTGTATCCAAATGGCTAGTTCTCCCTGAATTCCGTGAGATCTAACTTTGCTAATCAGTCTCCCATGGGGAACCTTGTCGAACGCCTTACTGAAGTCCATATAGATCACATCTACTGCTTTGCCCTCATCAATCCTCTTTGTTACTTCTTCAAAAAACTCAATCAAGTTTGTGAGACATGATTTCCCACGCACAAAGCCATGTTGACTATCCCTAATCAGTCCTCGCCTTTCCAAATACATGTACATCCTGTCCCTCAGGATTCCCTCCAACAACTTGCCCACCACCGAGGTCAGGCTCACCGGTCTATAGTTCCCTGGCTTGTGTTTACCGCCCTTCTTAAACAGTGGCATCACGTTTGCCAACCTCCAGTCTTCCGGCACCTCACCTGTGACTATCGATGATATAAATATCTGAGCAAGAGGCCCAACAATCACTTCTCTAGCTTCTCACAGAGTTCTCGGGTACACCCGATCAGGTCCTGGGGATTTATCCACCTTTAATCGTTTCAAGACATCCAGCACTTCCTCCTCTGTAATCTGGACATTTTTCAAGATGTCACCATCTATTCCCCTACATCTATATCTTCCATACCTTTTCCACACTAAATACTGATGCAAAATATTCATTTAGTATCTCCCCCATTTTCTGTGGCTCCACACAAAGGCCGCCTTACTGATCTTTGAGGGGCCCTATTCTCTCCCTAGTTACCCATTTGTCCTTAAGATACTTGTAAAAACCAATTTGAGTCAGATATCTACAGCGTAAAGAAAGGTGGTTTAGCCCATTATGTCCATGCCACTTACAAACAGCCACCTAACTATTCTGACCGCATTTTACAGCACTTGGCCTATAGCCTTGTATGCCTCGCAAATCTACAACTAAATATTTCTAAAGTGTTATGAGTGTTTCTGCCTCTACCACCCTTATAGACAGTGAGTTCCAAATTCCTGCCACTCTGAGTGAAAACTCACATTTCCTCCAAACTTTCTGCTCCTTATCTTAAATCTATGCCCCCCTGTAAATTAATCCCTCCATCAAGGGGAAAGGTTTCTTCCTATCTACCTATCAATGCCTCTCATCATTTTATACAGGTCAATCAAGTCCCCTCTCAATCTTCTTTGCTCCAAAGCAAGAGCCAGTACAGTCTATCCAATCTCTTTTCAAAACTGAAACTCTCCAATTCAGGCAACATTCCGATAAATCTCCTCTGCACCCGCTGCAGTACTATCATAGCCTTCCTAAAATGTGAATTCCAGGACTGCACTAACTATGGATTAACCAATATTTAATATAGTTCCAGGAGAACCTCCGTGCTCGTCAACTATGCCTAAACTAATAAAGACAAATCTACCATATGCCCTTTATCCATCTGTTTTGAAACCTTAGGGGGCTAGGTGGATGTAAGCACAAAGATCCCTGTGATTCTCGGAGTTTCCCAGGGTCCTATCATGCACTCTCTTGCCTTGTTTGTCCTTCCAACATGCATCATCTCACACTTATCTGGATTGAATTCCATTTGCTACTAATTAGCCCATCTGACCAGCCTGCCTTTCTCCTTTTCTTCCTCACTATTTACTACTCCACCAACTTTTGTATCAGTTGAAACATTACTGATCAACCTTCCTACATTCAAATCTAAATCATCTATATGAACCACAAACAAGGGCCCCAAGACTGACCCTTGTGGGACACCACTAAACACAGACTTCCAGTCAAAAATAATCACCCCTCCACCCCTCTGAATCCAGCCACTCAGCTAATTTTGAATTCAATTTGTCAATTTCCTTGGATCTCATGGGCTCTTACCTTTGCCATCGGTATCCCACGTGGGATCTTATTAAAAGCCTTGCTGAAGTCAAAGTAGACTACATCAAAAACATTACTCTCATCAATATACCTGGTCTTCGCTTTGAAAAATTCAATAAAGCTGGTTCAGACATGAGCTCCCTTTAATAAAACAATGTTGACTATTCTTGATTTATCATTGCCCCTCCAAAATAAGTTAATTCTGTCCGTCAGAATTGTTCCCAATAGTTTCCCCACCAAGGTTAGACTGACTAACATGTAGTTTCCTGGTTTATCCATTTCTGCATTCCGGAAGAGCAGTACCACATTTTCTCCTGTGGCCTGAGAGGAATTGAACATTTTTCCAAGTGCCAATTTTTCCTCCCTTACCTCACTCAACAACCAGGAATAGATTTCATCCACCTCTGGACATATATCTACTCTTAAGCCTGCAGACCACTCAGTACTTACTTTCTGCATGGTGGCTCAGTGGTTAGCATTGCTGCCTCACAGCACCAAGGTCCCAGGTTCGATTCCAGCCTTGGGCGACTGTCTGTGTGGAGTTTGCACATTCTCCCAGTGTCTGCGTGGGTTTCCTCCGGGTGCTCCAGTTTCCTCCCACAGTCCAAAGATGTGCAGGCCAGGTGAATTGGCCATGCTAAATTGCCCATAGTGTTAGGTGCATTAGTCAGAGGGAAATGGGTCTGGGTGGGTTACTCTTCAGAGGGTCAGTGTGGACTGGTTGGGCCGAAGGGCCTGTTTCCACATTGTAGGGGAATCTAATCTAATTGTACCACAGACCTTCTCCCTGATTTCTATACCCATATCATCCTTCTCACTAGTGAACACTGACTCAAAATATTCATTTAGAACCTTACCCACATCCTCTGGCTCCATGCACAAATTACCACTGTGGTCCTTAATGGACTCTACTCCTTCTCTCATTATTCTTTTACCTTTAACTACCTGGAAAACAATTTTGGATTTCTTTATTTTACCTGTCAGTATGCTTTCATATCTCATTTTAGTACTCCTAATCTCCCTTTCAAGTTCACTCTCGCACATTCTATATTCTTTTGGGTGAAATAACTCTACTGATGCAAGTTACCCTTTATTTACATATGAAGAGTCCTTGACACATACCCAGCTCCCTCAGAGCCAGCTCTCAGAGTGAACAGAACTTCTGACACTCCTGTTTATATCCAATAGCCAGGGCTCCCTGCAGATTAACAACCCTAATCAGAGATTTCATTCTATGATGTCCAATGAGATCGTAATGACCTCATTACGATTACTACATTGAGTTTTGAGCCCTTGGTATCTGCCATAAGTCTCCCTTTTTCTCTGAAGTCAATTCTGTATATGGTACCACCCTTTTCCTCTAGACTCTGTTACTCGTGTCCTAACACACAAAGGCCCTTTCACTTTACATCTCTGTGTTCGTTCACCTGCATTGATCAAATAATGTCCTCTTAAAAAATTCGCTCACTGTCTGTGTAATCTCCAGCTGCCCCACAACCCACCTCACACAAATATCTCTGCTAATTAAATCTGGCCCCGAAGCTGCCCCAATTGTAATCATAGAGTCATAGAGATGTACAGCACGGAAACAGACCCTTTCCAACTTTTTTCTTCCTTTAAGATATCTTGTAAAACCTACATTCCTTTAAAAGTGCTTTAGTAATGTTATGTTTTATTTTGCTGTGGTTGGGTATAAACATTCCTGATTCAGTTGTTAAACAGGAGGTAAGCCCTAAGGGCATTTTGACCCAGTCCTATAGTGATGAACACAATGTTAAATTACCCATTCTATCATTTTAAAAAGAACCACAATGTGATCAATCAAAGTAAACGGGTCAGACGCAAGCATTTAATAAAACCTATTCTAACACCTGATTAGAACAGATCATTACTGGATCATTTGATGCTATCAACAATAAAATCTCTATTGCAATCATCATTTGGCAAAGAATTTATTGTACATTTTAGTCAAATATTGGCATTTAATGACAATTCGTTAATGTCCAAATTGTCAGGAATCTGAAAGGGAATCGATTGGCAATCCTGGATCCATCCAGTTGGTTTATTTTGCTGACCATGTAAATGTGCTTCAGTGTCCACTTTACCCACATCTTTGATCTTCCAGCAAACATTCTGAAGTCTTGGTCATTACTGTCATAACATATACATTTAAAGCTTCTGTCGGTACACTAGTAGTCTATTTAGGAACATTCAGTCATCTCCTTTCTGTGCTTCATTGTACCTTTTGCTCCAATTTAGATGAGAATCATTTCCGATTAGATTGTCACAATATTTTATTATGTGGCATCAGTTCCACATCACTTTATCAACAGAAATAAGTTCTAATCTCACATCTCAATTTGAACTAATTAATCTCCTGTCTACATCTTCAAGTACGACCTGCAATTTTAATTTGCCCTGGTTTTGTGGTTATTGGGAAACGAATGGTGATGAAGGACCTCATGGGATTTTTCACCAGAAATTGCTGTCAGACAACTACAAATCTCGCAGAGGCGTGTGAACACACCATGCAGCTATGCGCTTCCTTAAGCAATCGTAACCAATTATATTGAGGAATCGGTAATGGATAGCAGAGACTGAACAAAGTGCTGTCAGAATAATATATTCAATGTGTATGCTCAAAAAGAGGAAGAGGAAGATACATTGAGAATGCCACTGAACCCAGAAGAGTAAGTCAAGGGCATTTAATTTTTTTGTTCAAATCTCCAATAATTGAAATCTGAGGGAATGAGACTCCACAATTACATAAGTTGATTTTCGACACCAGAGAGGTTATTTGGCAGTAACCAAGATTATCATGCTGCAGTAAGGGTACGTACACAGGAAACACTGAAAATTTAAGGCACAGAAGAGGTCATTCATCCCACTGTGTCTCATCCAGTGAAAAAGAGCTATCTAACCTAATTCCTTTTTCTGTAAAATAAAATAAACCTGTACGTAACCCTAATTCACTGTTTATAAGTGGCGGAAGTGGCAGAGGATGATACAATGTATCTGGAGGGTGGTGGGATGGAATGTGAGGATCAAGAGGTTTCTGTCCTTGGTGCAATTGGATGGGTAGGGTTCGAGGGCAGAGGGGCAGAGATGCCTCACCTCTATCCAAGGCCCCAAAGGATCCTTCCACATCCGACAGAAATTTACCTGTATTTCAACATGCGTCCTCTACTGTATCCATTGTACCTGATCATCTCCACCCTTGAACCCCACGCCTCCAGTCGCAACAAGGACAGAAACCCCTTGGTCCTCACCTTCCACACCATCACCCTCCAGATACATTGCATCATCCTCCACCACTTCTGCCACCCACAAACAGACTTCACCACAAGGGATATACTTTTCTCCCCACCCCATCTGCATTTCAGAGAGATCGTTCCCTCCGTGACTCCCTTGTCAGGTCGACATCCACCACCAGCCCACGCCCCACTCCTGGCACCTTCCCTTACCAATGCAAGAAGTACAAAACCTGCGCCCACACCTTCCCCCTCACCTCCATCCAAAACCCCAAAGGATTCTTTCACATCAACAGAAATTTACCTGTACTTCCACAAATGTTATCTACTGTCTCTGCTGCACCTGATGTGGTCTCCTCTACACTGGGGAGATAGGACGCCAACTTGCAGATCATTTCAGAGAACATCTCTGGGACATCTGCACTAAACAACCCCACCATCCTGTGGCTGAACACTTTATGCCCCCTCCCAATGCACCAACCACTAGCAGGTCTTGGTCCTCCTCCGTCACCAAACTCTAACCATCCATCGCTTGGAGGAAGAAAGTCTTGTTTTCAGCCTTGGGACCCTGCAACCACACGGGATCAACATGGATTGCATCAGTTTCCTCATTTCCCCTCTCCCACCCTATCCCAGTGTGAAGCCTCCACCTTGGCACCATCCTCTTGACCTGTCCATCTTCCTTCCCACCTATCCGCTCCTTCCTCCTCTCCAACTTATCACCTTGTCCCCACCTTTATCTACCTATCCAGCTGTCTTCCCCCCCCCCCCCCCCCCAACTCCCATTTACCTCTCAGCCCCCTTGGCCCACAAGTCTCATTCCTGAAGGGCTTATGCCTGAAACGTTGACTCCCCTGCTCCTCGGATGCTGCCTGACCAGCTGGTTCTTTTCCAGCACCACATGCAGCTCTTTGAACCTGTTCTGTTATTCTATACGATCATGGCCAATCTGATTGTGGTCTCAACTCCACTCCTGTCTGTCCCACACAACATCTGACTCTTTAATCCAGCAAGGATCTATCTCACTCAGCCTTGAACATATTCAATAATCCCGCCTCCATTAGTTCTTGGGGCAGAGAGTTCCATAGGTGACCTCCAGAGAAGAAGAACTCTCTCCTTTTGTCTAAAGTGGGAGGCCTCTTATTTTTTAACTATGTCCGCTAGCTCCAGTCTCTCCCATTAAGAGTAAACATTATTCAATTCTTATTGGAATCTTATACGTTCCAATAAGATCACCTCTGATCGTTCTAAATTCGAATGAGTATAGACCTAACTTGCCCAACAAGTCTTCATAATATATGTCTTGCGCCCCAGTAGGGAGCTAACCTTCTGTGAACTGTTAAGAATGTAATTTATTCTTTCCCAAGTAAAGAGACCAAACCTGTACATGCTATTCCTCATGTGATCTCATCAAGACCTTGTACAATTATACCATCCCAACCCTCCTTTTATATTCCTTTCTGCTTATAATAAGTGCTAACATTCCATTTGCCTTCCTAATCACTTGCTGTACCTGCAAACTAATGTTTTACGATTCATTTCGCAGTATGTCCAGATCTTCCTGCAGCATTAAGTTCTACAATTTCTCTCCATGTTGCTTTTCTATTCGTCCTGCCAAATTGGATAAATGTACATTTTCCCGTGTTTCATCTGCCAATTCATTTCCCAGTTACTTAATCTATGTATATTGCTCTGGAGACTCCTCAGCTCTTTTTGACAAATTCCTTTCCTTTGTGTCAATGGTAAATTTACCCACCGGACATTTGGTCCTCCTCCGTCACCAAACTCTAACCATCCATCGCTTGGAGGAAGAAAGTCTCGTTTTCAGCCTTGGGACCCTGCAACCACACGGGATCAACATGGATTGCATCAGTTTCCTCATTTCCCCTCTTCCACCCTATCCCAGTGTGAAGCCTCCACCTTGGCACCATCCTCTTGACCTGTCCATCAAAGCCATTATTCTAGGAACGGATGGAGTAGTCCATTCAACCCCTGGAACCTGTCCCATAATTCAATGCTGTTCTGTGGCCTAACTCCATCTATCTGCCTTGGGCCCATATCCCTCAATATCTTTGCCTAATAAAAAATTATCTATCGCAGATAAAATTAACAACTGATCTAGCATCTACTGCAAATGTGTAAGAGAGTTCCAAACATAAGACCATAAGATATAGGAGTGGAAATAAGGCCATTTAGCCCATCAAGTCCACTCCACCATTCAATCATGGCTGATGGGCATTTCAACGCCACATACCCACACTCCCCCCATATCCCTTAATTCCTTGCAAGATTAAGAATTTATCAATCTCTGCCTTGAAGACATTTAATGTCCCAGCCTCCACTGCACTCCGTGGCAATGAATTCCACAGGCCCACCACTCTCTGGTTGAAGAAATGTCTCCTCATTTCCGTTCTAAATTGACCGCCTCTAATTCTAAGGCTGTGCCCACGGGTCCTTGTATCCCCACCTCATGGAAACAAACTCCCAGCATCCACCCTTTCTAAGCCATGCATTATCTTGTAACAAACATCTACCATCCTTTGGGTATACAAGTGTTTCTTAACATCGCTTCTGAATGGCGCGGCCTTAATTTATACATTCTGCCCCCTAATTATAGAATTCACAACCAATTCAAATATTTCACCTTTACCTGCCCCGTCCTTTCCTGTACTAGCTTGAAGACTTTAATCAGGTCACTCCCTCACCTTCTAAATTCTCAACAAAACAGGCCTAATTTGTATAATCTGGCCTCATAACTTAAGTCTTGAAGTCCAGAAATCATCATTGTAAATCTACGTTGTACTCCCTCTAAGGCCAATATATCCTCCCAAAGGTTTGGTGTTCAGATCTGCTCACAGTACTCCAAGTGACATGTAACCAGGATAACTGCAGCATAACTTCTGCATCCTTGTACTCTAGTTCTCTAGATATAAAGGCTAGAATTCCATTAGCTTTATTGATTATTTTCTGTACCTGTTTGTGACATTTTGAAGATCTATGCACCAAAATGGATCACTTCACATTTGATAATGTTGAACTTCATCTATCAGTTTTGCCCATTCACTTAGTCTATTAATATCCTTTTGTAATTTTATGCTATCATCTACATGGTATTCAATGCTGTCTAACCATGTGTCATCAGCAAAGTTAGGTATATGACTTTCTGAGCTATGTCACTAATAGTCATTAATACATAACATGAACAATTGAGGCCCCTCCACAGATTCTTGTGAGACACCACTGGTCACATCCTGCCAATTTGAGTACTTATCCACTATCCCTATCTTCTGTTGCTTGCTGCTCAATCAATTTCCAAGCCAGACCAATAATTTGCCCTCAATTCCATTGGCTTCTATTGTACTTAACAATCTGTTATGTGGAACTTTATCAAATGCCTTCTGGAAGTCCATATAAACATCTATGGACATTCTCCTGTCCACTACCTTAGTCACCTCTTCAAATAATTCAGAGGTTTGTCAGTCATGACCCACCAAACATCAGGCTCCCCGATTAACTGAGAATTTTCAAAGTGCAGACTCCAATTGTTCACAGACTCCAACAATTTCCGAACCACAGATGATGGGCTAACTGGTCTTTAATTCCCTGGCTTTTTTCTTTTTTGCCCTTAGAGTCATAGATGCACAGTACGGAAACAGACCCTACAGTCCAACTCGTCCATGCTGACCAGACATCTAACCTACTCTAGTCCCATTTGCCAGCACTTGGCCCATATCCCTCTAAACCCTTCCTATTCAATACCAATCCAGATGCCTTTTAAATGTTATAATTAGATCATAGAACATAGAACATTCCAGCGCAGCACAGGCCCTTCGGCCCTTGATGTTGCGCCAACCTGTGAAACCAGTCTGAAGCCCATCTAACCTACACTACTCCATTTTCATCCGTATGTCTATCCAATGACTACTTAAGTGCCCTCAAAGTTGGCGAGTCTACTACTGTTGCAGTCAGACTATCCCATGCCCCTACTACTCTGAGTAAAGAAACTGTCCTCTGACAATGGTACCAGCCTCCACCATTTCCTCTGGCAACTCATTCCATACATGCATCACCTTTTGCATGAAAATGTTGCCCTGGAGGTGTCTTTTAAATTTCTTGCCTCTGACCCTAATCCTATGCCCTCTAGTTCTGAACTCCCCCACCCCAGGGAAAAGACCTTGACTATTTACCCTATCCATGTCCCTCACCTCTATAAAGTCACCTCTCAGCCTCCGATGCTCCAGGGAAAACAGCCCCAGCCTATTCAGCTTCTCCTTGTAGCTCAAAACCCTGGCAACATCCTTGTAAATTTTTTTCTGAGCCCTTTCAAGTTCCACAACAACCTTCCTATAGCAGGGAGACCAGAATTGCACACAACATTCCCAATTCAGGGAGACCAGAATTGCACACAACATTCTAAGCGTGGCCTAACCAATGTCCTGTCCAGCCGCAACTCTTCTTAAAAATCGAGTGACAAGTGCAATTTTCTAATCCAAAGGCAAGTCTCCTGTATAGGAAACTGTTGTGCTTCCCTTAACACTCTCAGATGGAAACCATCAGTTCCCAGAGATCTCTCACTCTTTGATTCCATTCATTTTTTCTTACTAATGTCCTACTTATGTTAATCAGTCCCTCCCCTTATCCAGTAGGAATCTCCTCGGGACCTCCAGCAAACTATCCTCCTTTTCTATCCTAAGTACTGAGGCAAAGTTATTACTTAACATGTCTGCCATTTTCCCCATAGGCATTGACAAGATCCCCCTTTGAGTCTTTAATGTGCCAACATTGCTCCTGACCACCCATTTCTAATATATTTGGTGATAGGCAGTATACATTGCTACCACAGTGCATTAGTGATGGATTACTTACAAATGAAGCAGTCCACAATGTTTTGGATGCTGCAAGTTTTAGATTAGATTAGATTCCCTACAGGTCCTTCGGCCCAAGTCCACACTGACCCTCCGAAGAGTAACACCCCCCCCCCGGCTCTACTAACGCAACTAACACTATGGGCAATTTATCAAGGCCAATTCACCTGACCTGCACATCTTTGGACTATGGGAGGAAACCCACACAGACATGGGGAGAATGTGCAAACTCCACACACTTGCCTGAGGCTGGAATCGAACCTGAGACCCTGGTGGCGTGAGGTAACAATGCTAACCACTGAGCCACCATGCCACCCATCCTGGTTTCTTGAGTGTTGCTTGAGTCATACCCAGCCAGGCAAGTGAAGAGAATTTCATTGCACTCCTTATTCATCCCTCACAGAGTGGACACAAGAGGCTTTGGGAAACCAGCAAGTGAGATACTCTCTGCAGGATTGCCGGATTCACTAAGTGTTTACGTGACCGGTCCAGGTAAGAGTTTGGTGGACGGTAAGCTGTTTTGGGGCCGAGTGATGGTAACACCAAGAGAAGTCAAAGAAAGATGTTTAGATTCTCTCTTGTCAAAGATGGTCATTGATTGGTACTTGGGTGACATGACTATCACATCCCAAGAGTGAATGATGAGGCCTTAATGCAGGTGTTAGAGGAAAATACAAAGCACTGTAAAACAAAGAGACCCTAGGGATTCAGATACATAATTCTTTGAAGTTTGCATCACATGCAGATAGGGTTGTTAAAAAGGCATACCACACACTTGCCTTCCTTGTTCAGATCTTTGCGTATAAGAGGTGGGAAGTCACGTTGAGGTTGCATAGGACACTGGTGAATCCTCTTCTGGAGTACTGTGTGGGATTCTGGTCACACTGTTATATTATCAAGCTGGAGAAGGTGCTGAAAAGACTTTATTAGGATGTTGCCAGGAATGCAAGGTTTCAGTTATCAGGACTGGCTGGATAGACTGGGACTTTTTCCATTAGAGCATAGAAGGTTGAGGGATGCCCTTATTATAGAGATTTCAAAATTGTGAGGGGAATAGATAAGGTGAATGGCAGGTCTCTTTTCCCTAGGGTGGGGGAGTTCAAGCTTAGGGGCCATATATTTAAGGTGAGAGGAGAAAGACTGAAAAAGGACTTGAGGGGCAACCTTTTTACACAGATAGTGGTTCATGTGTGGAATGAACCTCTACAGGAAGTGCTGGATGTAGGTACAGTTTCAATGTTTACAAGTCACCTATATAGATACATGAATAGGAAAGGTTTGGAAGGATATGGCCCAAGGATATGGGACTAGTTTAGTTTGGGATTATGGTCAGCAGGGTATATTTCCGTGTTTGATGACAGGATGACTCTCACCTCCTCCTCTCTCACACATTCTTGCTTGCAACATCTTTAATGATGCGTTTTACACCAAGCACCAGATCAGGCAAGTCTTACCATCCTTTAGTGAGTTTTCTGCAAATATGCAGATGCTGCTATAGAAATTCTGGAAATAGTGAATTATTCATAGAGTGACCATTATCACAAAGACTTTGAAGGAGAATTTTGATCTATGATTTGTGCATGCAAGGAATTTGTTGATCAATTGCCACATAAATAACAGCGAACATTGCTAGCGTCACCATTAATTTTACACCAAAATCTGGCCTAACAATACTGTCTAACAGTGAATCAGTGTTCACATTATTCTGGGTGAATGGAGTGCGTGATTCTTGATAGGGAAGTGACTACAAGGAGTCAATCAAAGTATATGACACTGATTGGACTCTTGGCAAAGGCATAATCAGAGTCACATGTTTTGATTGCCTCCTTGGAAATCCAGTGTGAAATGCTGTCTAATGCAGAGTCAGCATTCCTTCATCAAATGTGAAGGTTAACAATTACATAAATTATTTTCTGCTCATTCACAGTAGGCAAGGAATTAAATGTTAACTTCACATCACTGTCTGCTAAATTAATCTGCAGGTAACATGCTATAATTGTATCAAGAAGCAACCTGTATAAAGTACAGAGAATAATGTTGTTGTCAATACAATCTGAGCTATCAAAAACAAAACCAAAAACAACAATTTCACTGGCCAAAACTTTCAGCACACCTGAGATCCTCTCTGTAGTGTGAAACCCAGGCAGTAAAACCATGAAATGTGAAAGCAGAAATGGTCCCTTCAGCCCAATCAGTCTACCCCACCATTCAATAAGATTATGGCTGACTTCAGAACTGGTACACAATGACTCCCAGGTCTTGTTGCACCTCCCCCTTTCCCAAATCTCTCACCATTCAGATCATAAGCTGTGTTCCTGCCTCTGCTACCGAAGTGGATAACCTCTCGGTTCCCACTGGCGGATGAAACGAGAACTAGGAGCCACAGCCTCAAAAGAAGACAGAGCAGATTTAGGACGGAGTTGAGGAGGAACTTCTTCACCCAAAAGGGTTGTGAATCCATGGAATTCCCTGCCCAGTGAAGCAGTTGCTGCTTCCTTGTTTAATGTCTCTAAGGCAAAGAATTGCTGAAAGGTAAAGGAATTGAGGGTTACGGTGAGCAGGTGGGTAAGTGGAGCTAAGTCCAAGAAAAGATCAGCTTCTGTGCTGACGAATTCCAGTCTAAAACCTATTAAAGCATAGATGCATTAGCTTGGAAAATAAAGTCTCTGAAAAACAAAGTTTTTGAATTAAACCAATTATTATTGGCCTTCTTAGATTGGTGCTGCAATGTGAATTTGTGTACGCCCCTTGTTGCACAGTCAGACTTTTGGAAGTCGTATCCTGGTGTGTTTGTCAACATTCTTTTAAACAGAAATATTCAGGGAAACGAAATGGGCAGAGCAAAACCTGAAGAATGCTGGAGTGTTATTTGCTTATAATTAAAATTAAAAAAGTAATTGTATTTTATAAAAGGGGCTGCAAATGTGACACTCAATTCTGATAAATTTGCTTTATGCTCAATAGTTAGAATTTTCAATTTGGATTGAGAGAATGAAAGATGTATTTATCATAATTTAATTAGAATCTGGAAGTAAAACAGTGAGATAAATTTTGAGATTAAAATAACAAAAACATAGACAAATACCAAACCACATCATTTAATGAAGGAGTTACCAAGATGAAATTTTCAGGAATCCTAGGAAAATATTCTTTTGCCCTTTTCTTCGAGAGTTATGTAAAGTAGTGAGGTTAAACAAATCAGGATAATACTCTCTGGAATTTGAATGGTTAGGGCTATTCGAACTTTGTCCCTGTGCTCCTCTCACTTTCTTCATCCTATTGGCAGTCCTGCAAAACCCCAAAGTCTGAAATTCCCTCTAAATCATGTCTCTTCCTTCAGTCTCTCTCCTTTTTCAAAGTGTTTTCTAAAACCTGCCTCTGACCAAACTTTTAGTCATCCCTCCAACCATTTCCATCATTCATCATCAGCTTCGTCTGCCATTGTTGTTTGATTTCTTTCCTGTGGTACAGGAAAAGGCACAGCATTAATGTAAATTTTTTGTTGTTCTTGTAAACACCCTTCCCCCAACATACATGCAAGACAGTTGATCCCAACAGCCTTACTCAGTAGTTGAATCCCCTTTGGCGCACCGGGATTAGTAGGGGGATGATAGTCGCTTAAGTCATCAAATGGCTTTTTACTCTCCATTGGTCATTAACACATCAGTTCAGATGCTGATCCGCCAGGAACAGTTGGGCGTGTGCACTTGGCTCACACTACATCCACCAACTGTCGGTGGTTTCACTCACTGAGGTCACTGGTGCAATTCCATGGGCCCACGCCAGCTCTGTGGTAGTCCTAACCTCCTAACCATTATCATACCACGCTACAATCTCTAGCTACTACAAGCTGTGGTCTATTCAGCAGTGGTATTCATGTTCATTTAACAGTATGTACATATGTAGGAAAACATCAACATGAAATCAGCAAATGTTTGTGCCAAAGTTATTTGTAAAATAAGTGCAACCATGTATTTGATGTTCAATCAACTGATTGAATTCCAGTGTTAGACTCAATAACAAGATCTTTAAACTGTTTAACTTAACATTGATTCAGAACAGTTAAAGGGAAGCAAACTGCTTTAAGTTAAGCTCAAGATGCATATTGGTATTCTCTCTACCCCACTGAGCTCACAGACCTGGATTCAAGTTCCACTTGCTCTAGAGGTGCGTAATAATATCTCTAGACAGGAAAGAAAAATATCCACTCGTTGACTCCCCTTCTTGCAACTGCATTACAATGTCCAATGCTAATTAATTGCAGGCTGCAGTAGTGTACCTGATCGACATATTAAACAATAAAGTAACCCTGAAGTTTAATCAGGACAAAGAAAAACACAACGCCTTGGTCTATTGCTATGACAGAAATGAGTATGTTTAATACTGATTGGCCTCCTTCATTTATTTGGCTCCCTGAGGAGCAAAGCAAAGACAATATCTGGTACTTCGTTAATCTCAAAAAGCTCCAACTTCAACCTTATGACATTTACATTTATTTTCAAATTATTCATTATATTTCAATGACATACCGCTATGGCAATAATAAATTGTTAAATTAGCAGCTGCATTAACTACTTGATTATGGTGAATAGCAAGCTTACATTGCAAAGTGAATAAATGTAATAGAATGAACACCTTTGAGATCAGAGAGGAATTATTCATCTCGGTGACAGTCTTCTGCCAGGTAAGGCAATGGTTTGTGTCATGGTAGTCAATATTAATTATATAAATCACAAATGAAGAAAGAGGAACTATCAGAGACCTCCCTCAAAAGTGCTAAAAATAATTTCTTTTGCATGCTTTACAAGCTTTAGTTCCTAAAAAAATTGCATTACAATAATATCTGCTTAATTAATCATACAGGCCAAAGCCTCAAATCTATATGTGGAATTGATTAAATCATAAGTGGCACTATTTATCTTCACCACCACACATGCTGAGAAGGGCATTCCTGTAATCGCCCGATGTATCGTTCTGCAGAGAAAGAAAAGGTTTGTTAATATAAATCGCACAAGGAAACATATGGTTGTGTGAATTAAGCTATATTGTTCAAAAAGACAAAAGACTAAATCCTAATAAGGGGACAAGTTCTCCTCTTGACAATTTTAGAGCTCTTATGTATTAAAACATGGAAGCACGAGAGGTTTTATATAGCAATGATTCCTTGAACAAGCTTAAATGACAGCACATACAAAGAGAGTGAGTAAAATGGAACCATACAAGGTAGATTTCCACTGAAACTATATACACTGAAAATCCATCTCAAGGTCTCAAAAATAGTTAGTTCTACAACATTTTGATAGAAAATGGAGAAAGAATTCACACTCAGCCAAACAGATAAAGCATAAATTCAAACACAAATACATTATGTTTTTAATCATTCATAACTGCAGAGTAGACGAATAATTTTCTCTCAGAGGTTGGGGTTTACACAAAGTCAGGAGTGCAAGTCCTGCTTAGTGCCAAGATTGCTACATCAAACTGGATTCAGAATATCCTCAATGTCTATGCTGATGAACCTACCTAATCAACTATAGTACACATTATACTGGCAAATGCTTCCTTAGCAGCGTTTAGCTTCCTTTGTTAAAAGCCCTTTGGACTTTTTGGATTTTGGTATCTCAGCTTCTTAATAAAATAAAACCCTAAAGTTCCCAATCTTTTCTATTTAAAAAAAATTCTGTTTTAATCAGCCATTCATTTGACTTTATCCTGCATATTCAACCTGATATTTTGAAACTACCATTTCTCCTCAACTTGGATGCAGTAATACCTGCCAATCACTTTCTCCTAATCCTTCTTATTTCTTTGTAGTTTGCCTTTTCAAAGTCAGAGTTTGCCCTTGAGCCTTGGCTGTAGCAATTGTCAGATTATCTGAAATTGAATCATGTGATTCATAACATTTAGAGGCTGTAATACTATTTAAAATATGAATGCTGCACTGATTCCGTGCAAGGAGGTGTTCATGATAAAAGTATTACCCCTAGCGACTTCTCCAGTACTGGGTCAAAAAAAGTAATCTTCTACCACATTAATAAATGCCAAGGCATTTCCTATTTAACTGCATCTTTTTTTATATTAAGTTGATTGAAGTTATTTTTCTATCACATTACTGCCCTTCTGACCCTTCCTTAGCTATTACTTTTATCTTATTCAGAGAATCTACCCCACCCCCTTTCCCAAACTATTGTTATCCCATCATTATATGTGAGTCAAGTCAAGCCTATTGTTTTGTGTTCTAAGACATTAAGAATAAATTATGTTTCTACAAAACTCTACATTCTCAAAATGTCTTAAAGTACTTCACAGCTAATTAAATATTTTAAAGAGGAGTCATTGTAATAACACAGGCAACCTAATTTGAGTTCAAAGGTATCTGTATACAGGATGTTGCCCGATTATCCTGCCACGTATTTCATTACTAACCATCCTTTTTAATCCACTTATCTTCCAGGGTGAGACATGAAATTGGGAATCTTTAAGTTGTCATTTTGCTGGCATCAGCTATACCCTCCAGGTTTGAGCCATAGGGAGAGGGTGAATAGGCTGGAGCTATTTTCCCTGCAGTGCCAGAGGCTGAGGGATGGCCTTATACAGAGGTCTATAAAACCATGAGAGCGGTTTTGTAAATAGGGTGAAGAGACCAAGGCTTTTCCCTGAGGTTGGGCAGTGCAAAACTAGAGGGCATAGGTTTAAGTTGAGAGAGTAAACATGTAAAGGGGTCCTAAGGGCAACATTTTCACGCAGAGGGTGGTGTGTGTATGGAATGAGCTGCCAGAGGAAGTAGTGGAGGCTGGTACAATTACAGCATTTAAAAGGCATCTGGATGGATACATGCTTAGGAAGAGTTTAAGAGGGATATGGGCTAAATGTTGGCAAATGGGACTAGATTAATTTAGAATGTCTGATCGGCACTGACGATTTGGACCGAAGGATCTGTTTCTGTGCTGTACAAACTCTAAGACAGTAACAGTAACTTATTTCAAATACTTAAATATTCAGATCAAGATGTTTGGTTTTTTTGGGGCTTGTTTATTTATCGGTGATATCTAGTACTATTACATCTGGGTAGCAACCACGAAGTAGCTTGCAATTTTGTCTTTCTCACAAAGAAGCCCTTTCTGTTCCATAGCCATACCTTGATCATACTGGAGAGAGTTTTTCCATAATTGGCGTAGAACTTCTCCCGTATGTCTAGCAAATCGACTTCACTCCTTGAAATCATTACCCTGATAAGTGTATCATCATCGGTACCAGCTCCCTAGTTGCAAAAGAAAATGCAAAAATACTTCACTCCTGTTGTCAGACTCTGTCAATTCAAAAGACAATGCAATACTGTAGCTGTCTGCTTTTATTCAATATCCATTAAAAAGGTTTCCTCTATCAATTTAGTTTTACATTTTACATGGATCTGGTAAATAGTGAACAAATTTTAGCTTGATCTACTGAGCTCTTTAAACACTGGACAGAAAAGTGAGTTGTAAAGTCAATGTTCAAGTGCGAACCAGTTAAAATAATCTTCCTTGCCATTTTAAGAATTGCACACTTGATGAATTACAATTTATTCAACTGAAGTGCACCTTTCGACTGAAACAAGGACGGTTTTGCGCACCAGTGCCCAGAAGCAAAGACAGCAGATGAATTCTGCTGCATAGGACTTAGGTACACACACACACACACACGCTGGGGCCATTGGCTCTTCAACCAAGTACTATGGCATCAAACGGTTTTAACAGTGCTGCCTCAAAGGCTTCCAGCCCTCCTGGGTGCCAGTTTGAACAGAAGCAGCTGCTGGGCATGTCCCAGCCTTAACTTCACATCTTTTGGCCTGAAATAACATATCCTTAAAAAAAAAGGAGATGTTTTGTAATGATGCCCCTGCATGCCATTCAAGTACACAAATGTAAAAGGCTGGTCACTTTAGCATTAAGAAGTTACCACGGTCTGATTAGTAAGTTCGCGAATGACACCAAAATTGGCGCAGTTGCAGATACTGAGGAGGATTGTCAAACGACACAGTGGGATTAAATTGCAGATTTGGCCAGAGAAATGGCAGATGGAGTTTAATCTGGACAAACAGAAGATCAAATTCAGGTGCGAATTATACAATAAATGGCAGAACCCTTAAAAGGGTTGACACACAGAGATCGGAGTGTTCAAGTTCACAGAACCCCGGGGAGTAGCAACACAGGTGGATAAGCTAGTTAAGGTGGCATACAGTATGCTGTCCTTCACTGGCTGAGGCAACGAATATAAAAGTTGGCAAGCTCTGTTACAATTGTATAAAACTCGAGTTAAGCCACATTTGGAATACTGCATGCAGTTCTGGTCACCACACTTCCAGAAGGACGTGGATGCTTTGGAAGGTGTGCACAGAAGATTTACCAGGATGTTGCCAGGTCTGGAGGGTTTCAGTTATAAGGAGAGGTTGGATAAACTTGGGTTGTTTTCACTGAAAAGATGGAGACTGAGGGGTGACCGGATAGCAGTCTACAAAATTATGAAAGGCATAGCTAGGGTGGGCAGTCAGGGGCTCCCCCTCCCCCTCCCCCCCCCCCCCCCTCCCCCCAGGGAAACGGTCAACTACAAGAGGGGACAGGTTCAAGGTGAGAGGTAGAAAGTTTGGGAGAGAAGTGTGGGAAAGATTTTCCACCCAGAGAGTGGTGGGTGCGGGAACGCACTGCCAGTGGACGGGGTGGAAGCAAGCACGTTAGCAATGTTTAAGGCATGTCTTGATAGACATATGACCAGGAGGCAAACAGAGGGGTAGAACCCACACTTGGGCAAGAAGTAGCATGTCAAAATAAGGATTAGTAAATCGGCGCAGGCTTGGTGGGCTGAAGGGCCTGTTCATGTGCTGGGGGTGTTTCTGTTTAAATTATTGAATTGTATTATTAAATTGTATTAAATTTATTAAGTTCACCACCTAAACCAAATCTACCAGCTACCTTTGACATACCCGCATGGCATTGTGTAAAGTCGTAGCAAAATACTCAGGAACGCTTCTTATACACTTCACTGAAACAGAACACAAATATCATCATTTTATACATATATCCCATCGATGGCTCCAAGGGCAGCATTCACAGAACAAATTAGTAGGCCGTGTTTCAATTAATATTACAAAACATTTGAAAATGATTTGCAAGTCAATCAACCACTAGCTCAGGCGACTGGCATAGATGCATTTAAGGAAAAGTCAATAAACAAATGAGGGAGAAAGAAATAGAATAGGTTGATGGTTAGAAAGGTAAAAGTTTTGAGGGGAGCATAATTACTAGCATGTTCCAGTTGGGCTGAAGGGCATCGTTCCATACTGTAAATACTATATAATATCATGTCACAAAATACTATCTTGTTTCTTACCAACTGCTAGTAATGCAGTCCTCAGATTTCCAGATGTCTCAGAAGAAACGCTTTCTTCAATCTGATAGCCTGAGATTTTCATGTACTCAGAAAAAACTGTAAAAGAGCTCATATTAAAAATTATTTCCAAACATTATTGAATATTGTGTTCCTTTCTATCAGTGGGCATAGATATTTCAAATCTGAAGTTCAAGTCATGTATTTCTATACAATCAAATAAAAGTTCTACATTCTTCAGCATCTCACATGACCAGAGATTCTTGTGAAGAATATGGTTACTGATTTCTCAACAAGTAATGTTAACATGTGCTTTTAGTATCCTCACAAGGATCACTCTTTTATACGTGAGGAACAGACATGGAGAACTGGACGGATGTAGAAGCTGATCATAACCTGATGGGCTGGGTTGTAAACGCTCCTTCCGTAGGACAGGAAGGTGTGTGGCATCCGATGTGGAAAGGAACTCCCATCCCCACCTTCCTGACTATTGGCCCAAGCTGGGTGACCATCCTTTGCCCCTGAACCTCTCCCATCATCCTCATCATAAAAGGTCAGGCTGCTACAGCCCCTTAACACAAGGGAGGACTGACAGGATACCTCCTGGGAAATTTTTACAGGCAATCCCCATTCCCACCTGCAAACCTGCCAGCTGGGGGGGGGCATGAAATCCAGCTCCTGGAGTGGGATTTTAACCCACGATTGCTGCTGCAGAGACAGGAGAGTTACGAAGCGATCCACAGGATCGCCTAGTGCTATTTCTACACAGCCTTAAGGCAGCTACAACAACAGCTTCCTCAGGTCCTCAGAAGTCTCCACTATTTAGCAAACAAACTCACAGAAATTTATATCTGGACAGGACAACCCAGCGTACCTTCTTACAGATCCCTGCAACAGCTTAGCCAACCTGACCCACCTCCATTTGTCTGAAACACATACACAGTTACGACCCAGGCCACCAGCTCTTTGTCTCTTTCCCATTGCTCCAAGCCCAATTCTTCTACACCTGTCCAACAAACTGACTTCTGGGTAGGGAACCTGTTGGTGATGCCACTGCCCGCTGTGCAATCGAAATTCCCCATATTGAGAGAACTTGTAACTGCAGGACTTCCTTTATATTCCTGGTGGCACACCCACTTGGTCCCAACCTACAGTGGATGAAGAAATTAACTAACTTCACTAACTTCATTGACAACTGAGGAGTTGGGGAGTGATGCGATAATACGATGGACAGCACTCCTCTCCTCCCACCGAACATGTGAACTTCAGACAAAATGAAGTTTCAGCCAACTTTCAGTCAGACCTTAAAAATGAAGATTATTACTGTTTTGCATAATATTAGGACAGTTATTTGGCAAGACATTGGTTTTAAATGTGCCGATATAAAGAGAGTCTTGGCTTCAAAAGTGGCCTGTAGGCAGTGAACATTTTAGGATGTCCTACTAGAAAAGGCAAAACTAAAATTGCAAACCATGTGAAAACAAGGAGTTTAAGAGCTAATGTTAAACAAAGACCTAATCCCAGAAGTGAAAAGTGAAAGAATCCTGGATGAAGTGAAAAGGTTCAGGCACTTTGAGCAGATATCACAGATGATGAGGTGCGATTGTGACTTGAAGAAGAATTGACATAGCTAGGACCAACTTTATCTGAATTGAAGGGTGTCTTAACATCAAAGAAACTGAACTTAAATCTTAGGATAAGGATACAGAGATATTTACATTTTATTACGCATTTTAAATGCTTCAGAAACATAACAAATAAAGGAAATATGGATAAGCTGACTGTATTAGAGATGTGGACATCTTCAAGAATGTTCTACTGATTTACACAGAGAGAAATGCTTATGAAGAAGTGTTGAAAATAGCTGGAGAAGAGAGGACGTTAGTGTATCAGAGAGAACACCTTGGTCACAGTAGACAGTCAATGGAGAAGATCAAAGGAAAATATTGGAGAAGGAAGCAGAGGAGAAAACAGATGACGGATGATTTTGTGAAATGTGTAAGGGCAGCATGGGACAGACAGAAATGGAGATCCATGCTATTTAGCACTCTGGGAAAATTACGACAATTGATGAACTACAAATGCAAGCTTTCTACTGTTTAACACCTCCCAGTTAAATGTGATTGGGACCTTGGCGCTCAATTTAAAACATGTTCCATTCACAGTATACCAAGTAATCGGATGTTTAACGCATACCCATTGTGACTTAGGTCAAAGTCAAAAAGAGGAAATGATGACAGAGAAAGAAAGCAGAAGAATACTAGTTTGAAATTAATTACATTATTCCCAAAATATTCTTTTAAAAGGTTACAGTTTAAAGTATTTGACCAATACTACAACATTTAAATCATAATTATAATTTATTGCCAGTAACGAACGTGAAACCAGCACAGCACACCTTGCCGAAGGTGTGCAAAACTCTTGGTCCCGATGATCGTGAGGAATGTTGACTCATCAGTGCCGCATTTCAATTCTCCAGCTTGAAACAGTTCCTGTTGTAGAAAGATGTTACTCATTCAGCTCTAGAGGAAGTAATTCAGTGCAATACAATCCCACAAACTGACTTTCTCTGTATTCCAGTCCACTTCATGCCCAACTTTTCAAAGTTCTTACAGATTTTGCTTCCATATATTTTTCTCAGGTTGTGCTTTAGTCAGGTTAATAAACTGTGCAAAGAAATTCAGACCTATTTTGTTTTGCTAATCATTTTACGTCTTGTTACTGACCTATTTGCCAGAGGAAATAATTTCTCCCGATTTATTTTATCAAAATCATCATCATTTGGAGTACTTCCACTAGGTACAATGCTCCCACCAAGATGCGCAGCCGCATAGAGGGTCTGTGCATGTTTGCAGACACATAGACTTCCACTTTTGGAAGAGGTCACGGGGGGTGTCCATGCAATGGCACAAAAGAATTTTTAAAAAAAGGTAAATGTTGATTGAAGGATAACATAAGTAAGGAGAACAATCCCAGTTCCTCCAATATTTCCATATTTATATGATACATTAGTACCAAATTGGAGTGGCGAAGGCTGGCATAGTCAATACTGAAGAGGAGTGCAACAAATTATAGGAGGATATTGACAAATTTGCAGAACTGTCAAAGAATTTGTAAGTTTAACACAAATAAACTGTGAGTGAGTACATGGTTGGAGGAAGAATCAGGTGGTCACATGGGTAGAGGATCAAATTGATCCTGGAGCACAATATTTCAATCACTGAAAGATGTGCCTCGAATTAGAAAAACCAAGCAATAGTATAGAATTGAAAAGAGTTGAAGTTATGCTAAATTAGTATTAAATACTGATTAGACCACACTCCAGAGTACTGCATGCAGTCTGGCCCCGAAGAACCTACAGAGGCACTAGAGACTGTTCAGAGAAGATTTACAAAGATCAATCCAAAAATGTGGCAGTTTTCAAATCAGGAGAGGAAGGAGGGCTGGGTCTCTTTCTCCTGATATATGGCAAAGGGATAATCCGATAGATATTTTTTCAGATTTTGCAAGAATTTGATGCATGGATACAGAGAGATATTGCTAGTAGATATCAACATACAACATTAATGAAGAAATCCAATTGGGGCAATTCAGAAAAAAAAATCTTTACACAAGGAATGGTAAGAGAATGTGGAACTCATTACCAACGGGTATAATTAAAGGATTGGTTTAGATGCATTCAAGGTAGGCTAGACAAGCATTTAAGGGAGAAGGGAACAGAGGGTTATAATGAGAGATTTCGATGAGGAAAGTTCAAGGGAGGAGGTTCAATCAGAACGTCAACACTACCAGCATGGACTAGTTGAGCCAAATGGCCTGTTTCTGCACCATACATTTTGCAAAATTCAAACACCACCTATCATTTTGATTTCATCAACCTTCTCCACCTTCAAACAAAAACGCAACTGGAATACTCAACTGCACGATCAACATTTTATAAATCCATGCTGATTCTTTTAATTAGCTCAAACCTCTCCAAATGCTTGCTGATGGTTTCTAAAATCTTACCTAACACTGATATTAAACTACACAGCCTATAGTTATCCAGGAATGTCCTTTAGATCTTACTTCAGAAAGACTCTTTCATTTGCCACTCTGAAATCCTCTGCCACCTCTCCATATTTAGAACAGATTGGAAAATTATGGCAAGTCCTTCTATATGAGCTCCACTAATTCCAACAGCAAGCTGGGATGCAATCCACCCAGATCAGGTGACTTATCCACTTTAAGCACAGATAGCCTTTCATATACATCTTTCTTTTGAATTTTCACTTTAGCCATTACATCTACCCTCACCATTTCTATCAACACCTTGTCAACATCCTCTGTCTTAGCAATCACTAGTACAAGGTACTTACTAACCATTCTAGCCCTGTTCTGCACCTACAAGCATACAGTCTCTTATTGGCCCCACTCCACTTCTTACTGCCAGAAGCTTCTGTTTTATACCAATGATTTTCACAACCTTATTTTCCTTTTCACTTCCTTCTCAGTTTATTACATTTGACCTAATTCTCATGCAAAGAATTCATTTACTGTGCATCATTCACCCTCTGTTTTTGGCTTCACCGTATTCCCTATCTCCCTCATCGTTCAAGACAGCTTGGCTTTGGTACACACCTGACTATTCTACTTTTTTGGAATGAACTCAACCCGTATCCAAAACAAGGCATTCTTAAAGGCCACCCATTGTTCCACTATAGCGTCTTCCTGTCAAATATTTGCTCCATTAACCCAAATTAAAACTCTTCTCATCCCATTAAAATTCTGTCTCTCCCAATTTTGAACCTTTCCTTCATATTGTTCCTTATTCTCCTCCATTACTTAGTTAAACCTTTTGACACAATAGTGTCTTGCCCAAGTGTTACCCAATCATGAAATAAAGTTCATATAGTACAGGTACACAATCCTTTATCCAAAATCCTAAAAGCTCTAAAATCTGTAGATTTTTTCTCCATATCAAGGTTGTTTGGTTTGCAAACATTTAACCCAACTCCATACCCACTCGATGCATGCCAATCAGATGTGACATGATGGCATGGCCCAGCATTGGCAAGCCTCAATTTTGTCTCAGCACTCACAGGCGCGTCTGCTATTCAGTAAGATTTTTATTTCACTGTTAAACTGTCACTTATTCCGAAATCTGAAAAATTCCGAATTCCGAAAACTAGCTGGTCCCGAGGGTTTTGGATAAAGGATTGTGTACCAGTAACAAAAATGCCTCAAAATCACTTGAAAAATGTGGAAGAGTGAAGAACTTTTTTAGTTATTTAAAGAGAGTTTAAAGGGAGTTATTTAAAGAGAAATTGTAATTGTTAAAAAATGTAAACATAAATGCTTTAACTGACCTGTGCATCTTTTTTAACTGATGCATCATCGTATACTGTACTCTCATCTCTGTTGGCCTGAAAAAAAAGAGAGAGAAATTTCAACTTTTATAAATGAAGACTCTCATAGTTGATCATCAACTGAAATCCGTTGCTACAAGTTACTGATTATTTAAATATCTCTCATGGTAACTGAAACAGTAGCACAGAATGGCACATCCCACAGCAGATGCTGTGAAGTTACAAATCGCTGGCAATTGATTATTACACAACATCTTCAATCTCACATCTGAGATCTCACTAACATTGTTTCTCTCTCTAACAATTTGTTTCATTTACCAAAGGAAAGAAACACAGCAAATGACAAAAAGGAAAAAGTGAATTATAGCCAAACGGTGGCACAGTGGTTAGCACTGCTGCCTCACAGCGCCAGAGACCCGGATTCAATTCCCGCCTCAAGCAACTGTCTGTGGAGTTTGCCCATTCTCCCGGTGTCTGCATGGGTTTCCTCTGGGTGCTCCGGTTTCCTCCCACAGTCCAAAAATGTGCAGGTTAGGTGAATTGGCCATGCTAAGTTGCCCGTAGTGTTAGGTGAAGGGGTAAAGGTAGGGGAATAGGTCTGGGTGGGCTGCGCTTTGGCGGGTCGGTGTGGACTTGTTGGGCCGAAGGGCCCGTTTCTACACTAAGTAATCTAATCTATATAGGTAGAAACAGACTGAAAGAGAAATAAAGAGAAGGGGACAGTATGTGAGAGAGAGAGCAGATAGAGAGAGAAAACAAAAGAAAAACAATGAGGAGAAAAAAAAAAGGCATTGCAACCCAGGATTGCTCACGTATCATTAACCAGTACATGAAGTGAATGGCATACAGAACAACCTCAGTTATCCGACCATCAATTATCCGAATGTCCGATTATCTGAACAAGAACTCAAGGTCCTGTAAAAATGTTATCCAAACAATCAGTTATCCGAAGAAAATATTCCCTGCCCGTCTCATTCAGTTAATTGAGGTTGTTCTGTAGTAAGTGTGAGAAATGACCAAATATTCCTCCTTAAACATCATGTGTCAAAATTTACTTTTGAAGAAATCTTTATAATTTGCTCTTCAAAAGTTGAATTCAAAACCATTTACACTGTAAAAATTGTCTCTGATACTAACACGAGAATGGATAGCAGAACATTTAGAAACCTTCTCAAACAATTAGCTAGCTACTTCAGTGAAATCACATGGGTCAACTTGCTTTCTTTCTGCATTTAGCAAAAGTGGAAGTACACATCAGGTTAACTGATACGTCAACTGAGGTGCAGAATCAATGTACAAATTTAAGATGATGTTTCAGAATACACAGAAGGGACGCATTTCAACAAGTAGAAAGGGATCGACACACCATCCCTGGCTAAATAGAAAGGTTAAAGATAGCATCAAACTAAACAAGAAAGCATTAATTGTGCAATGACAGGTAATACGTCAAAAGGTTGAACAGAATACAAAAAAAACCAGCAAGGAGTGACCAATAAAATGTAATGAAAAAAGGCCATTTAGATTACAAAAGAAAACCTGCCAGAAATATGAAGAGAGAGTAAGCATTTGTTAAATCTTCTTTCCATATTTATAGAAAGTGAGTGTTAGTCTTACAAAAAGTGAAAACTCAAAAATTAGTGGAAAATATAGAAAATGAAGGGTTCCTGCCTGGAACATCGATTTTCCTGCTCATCGGATGCTGCCTGTGTGCTTTTCCAGCACCACTCTAATCCAGACACAGATGAATTGATCATGTCTTTTGCAATAGACGATTCAAATAACATTCCAGAAGCAGTGATAAAACAGGAAATGGAAGTAAGGGAGGAATTTGAAAAGAAAAACCACAATCACAACAGAAGTGATACTAAGTAAACTGTTGGAGCCAAGGGCTGAAAAATGCCCAAATTAATGTTATTCCTTTATGCCGAAAGCAGGAAACTATAGGCCAGTTGGCTTAACTTCCAACATTTTCCCCATGATAGATATTATTACTAAAGAAGTTACAACTGGAGACATGTAGATAAGTCAAAGGGATTCAAAGTCAATATGCTTTTAGAAAAGGAAAAATCAATCACCAATTTATTGGTGTTCTTTGAGGGAACACATTCTGTGGAAAAAGAGGAGCCAATGGATGGACTGAAAGAAGATTTCGAGAAGGCATTTGGTAAGGTGACAGATCAAAAGTTATTGTAAAAAATAGAGATGTAACTGGTTGGGAAGTATATTAACATATATAGAAGATTGATTGGCTCATATGAAGCAGACAGAAGGCATAAGTGGCATTGGAATAGGCCTTTGAATGAATGTAGTTACTGCTGGACACTGAACACCAACAGATGCTGCATCTTTGGAATTTTCAACCCTTGAAGGGTGCAGAGGCGAGGTCATTGAGTATATTCAAGACCAAGAAGGATAGATATATTGATATTTGGACATCATTGTAAATGGAGATCAGGGGGAAAAAAGTTATTTTAAGATCAAAGATCAGTCATGATCTAATTGAGTGGTAGAGCAGAGACAAGGGAGTTCTATGGCCTCCTCTAGCTGCTATTTCTTAGCTTCTTAATTCATTTATCCTTAAAACAGCTCACTGTGATCTTTTGAACATATCAGAGCTCCAGACATTCTTCAGTTCTGCATCCCTTTCCAAAGGGTGACACCTTTGGCAATGCAGCATTCCCTCCATACTGCACTGGAACATCACCTGTTCACATTTCTGAATGAGATTTGGTCCACGCAACCGACTGATCCACTAGAGAGAATGGTACTGAAGCAAAACTAATATCCAAGTTTCCCCATATCCTCAATCTCAATAAATCGCCAGGCCGCTGGAGCCCAGAGCTGATAACAAGAGTTTCATTATACTAAAATTATCCCAAAGCATCTCATCAATACAATCTTACACATCAGATTTCTGAATGTCAGAGTACTTTAATAAAGCCCTCAATTTCACAAGTAGAACCTTATCTGACAGTGGTAATGATAAACTATTCCTCCACATCCTTTCTGACCTGTCAGAAGGCCAGCTTCACCCAGCTGCCCACAGCATCCTTCTCCAACACACCTCCTCTGTTACCCAGCTGGCTACTTATCAGCTCCCGAGTTGTTAATTCTGTAGATCCTAAGGATCTCTCTCTGTAACTCTCCAAATTCTGAACTGAATGCTGCCCCTTGACAACATCTAAAATCATATCCTCAGCTTCCAAATGTATGACCAATGACACCACTACCCCAACGCCACCTCTATTACCCTCTTCTCACACACTGATTAATCACACAAGTTATCCAATAACCAAACATGGGATGAGGTAGTCTCTCCAATTATGTACTAGGACAAGGTCAAATCTACTGTCTCCAATCCCTACACAAAGTCTGTTCCCAAACTATGAACACCTCTCCTCTCTCTGGCCACTAAGTTAGGTTCTTCCCAGTTTTAATGTCCTTTTGTCCCAAAGCTGATCTGCAGGAGATAATTCCAACTTTGTCCAACTCTGCCTCAGTTCACTTCCCATCAAAACCCTTATTCATGTCATGAGTTACCCCTAGACTGCTGACAGTACCACATTTTCCTGGCCAGTAGATCTCCCCAAAACCTACAGTAGTCACCATGCCTGTAGCGGTCTCGATCCTTATCTTTGTAATGCTCTCCTTAAACAACCTCATCTAACTAGCTCTCTTTTTTCCCTCAAGACATGCCCGCTTCTTTTACGAGATTTTTTTCACCCATCTTAATATGTCCGGTTGTTATTGTTTGATAACGCTTCTATGAAATATTAAGTTATCTTACTGCATTTAGAGTATTATTAAATGCAAGTTGCTTCATAGATTAAAACAATGGGGAAGCTACTTACATAAATATTCCTCAAAACATTTGCAATAATTTTGGTGGTTTGCACTTTAATTAGGAAATTAGTTTTACCTGGAGAAGAATCACCAAAATCCTTTGGAAATGACCAGAAGTGTCACTAACAATACTTTCTTCCAAATCTTTGCCATATTCTGAAAGAGTTATAAATGAGTTTGTCAGCTGATGATTGCAGTGTTCAGTTCTATTTACAGTTCCTCAGATAACAAAGCTGCCTGTGCCCGCACACAGTCAGACCTGGGCAACACTCTGACTTAGGCTGACGTATGGTAGAAATGTTACTTGCCATTCAATGGCCATTTCTGGTGAAAGAGAAACTCTTCCTTTTGACTTAAGGTCATCGCCCATCAGCAAAGCCACTACACCACAGTCACAGTCGTAAACATAACTGGAATAATCACAAATACTATGGTCACCAGAACACTTTGGATACTGGGAATGCCGCAGGTGACACATCATCCAATTTCCCAAAGCCTACAAGGCATAACTCCATGTGATAGCATTCCCTCCATTTACTAGATGCTAGCAGTTCTAAAACCAAAGAACATAGTCAACTACAAGACATTGGTAAGGCCACATTTGGAGCGAGGGTTCTGGTCACCATACTATAGTCAGGGTATTATTAAACTAGAAAGAATACAAAGAGGATTTACTCGAATGCTTTGGAATGGAAAGTTCGAGTTATAAGGCGCGGCTGCATATGCTGGGACCCTCTTCCCCTGGACAGTGAGCAATATAATAAGAATCCCTACAGTGTGGAAACAGGCCCTTCGGCCCAACAAGTCCACACCGACCCTCCGAAGAGTAACCCACCCAGGCCCATTCCCGAACCTATTACTCTACATTTACCCCTGACTAGTGCACCTAACCTACACAATCCCTGAACACTGTGGGCAATTTAACAGTGCCAATTCACCTAACTTACACATCATTTGGATTGTGGGAGGAAACCAGAGCTCCCGGAGGAAACCCATGAAAAGCATGGGGAGAATGTGCAAACTCTGATCTTATAGCATCTGATCTTATGACAGGCAGAGAGAAGGTAAGAGGTGTAGGTTTGTTCGCTGAGCTGTAGGTTTGATATCCAGACGTTTCATTACCTGGCCAGGTAACATCATCAGTGGCGACCTCCAAGTGAAACGAAGCTGTTGTCTCCTGCTTTCTATTTATATGTTTGTCCTGGATGGGGTTCCTGGGGTTTGTGGTGATGTCATTTCCTGTTCGTTTTCTGAGGGGTTAATTGATGGCATCTAGACCTATGTGTTTGTTTATGGTGTTGTGGTTGGAGTGCTAGGCCTCTAGTAATTCTCTGGCATGTCTTTGCTTAGCCTGTCCCAGGATAGATGTGTTGTCCCAGTCAAATTGGTGGTTTCTTTCCTCCATGTGTAGGGCTACGAGGGAGAGAGGGTAGTGTCTTTTTGTGGCTAGCTGGTGTTCGTGTATCCTGGTGGCTAACTTTCCTCCGGTTTGTCCTACGTAGTGTTTGTGGCAGTCCTTGCATTCGACTGGGACAACACATCTATCCTGGGACAGGCTAAGCAAAGACATACCAGAGAATTCCCAGAGGTCTGGCACTCCAACCACAACGCCATAAACACACACAGACAGATCTAGACACCCTCAGAAAACGAACAGGAAATGACATCACCACAAATCCCAGGAACCCCATCCAGAACAAACATATAAATAGAAAACAGAAAACAACAACTTCGCTTCACTTGGAGGTCACCACTGATGATGTTACCTAGCCAGGTAATGAAACGTCTGGATATTAAACCTACAGCTCAGTGAGCAAACCTACACCCTAAACCTCAACCTGAGCTACAAACCTTGCGAAAATAGAGAAGGTAAATAGCCAACTGCTTTTCCCCATGGTAAGGGAGTCTAAAACTATAGGGCATAGGTTTAAGATGAGAGAGGAGCGACACAAAAGGGTCCAGAGAGGCAACTTTGTCACAGAGGCTGGTGAGTGTCTGGAACAGATTGCCAGAGTTAAACGGTGGAGGGAACTACAACTGCATCATTTCAGAAACATTTGCACAAGTACATGGATGGGATAGATATGGATATGGACCAAATGCAGGCAAATGGGACTACATTTACTGTGGAAATTGGGATGCATGGACACATTGGGTCAAAAGACCTGTTTCTATGCTGTAAACCTCTATGTCTCAAGGTCAACACAGCCCAATTCATAGCTACCTCACCCATCATGGCCTTCAATTGCATCGTACCATGGTGCATTGTGTACCGTCTACAAGATGAAATACAGTAACGCACCAGAGCTCTTTCAACTTCGGCATCTTCTAAATTTCTGGCCTCTGCTGTTGTGAAGGACAAGGGCAATACACACATGACAATACCATCACTTCAAGACACATCACATCCCAAGCTGGAATTATATCCTCCTTTCTTTACCTTTACTGGTTCAAAACCTTTGAAATTCCAACCCTACAGAGTGGGAGCACCTACACTGCAAAGAATGCAGGGGGTTCAAGTAGGCAGGTCTCCACCACCTCCTCAACCGAAAACAGAGGTGGGCAATGATGCCCACATTCCAAGATTGAGTGAAAAAAAATACAAATTAGAGGCAGATTTTAAAACCAGCTATGGAAGTTTTAGAGTCATAGATCTATACAGTATGGAAACAGACCAACTTGTCCATGTTAACCAATATCCTAAATTAATCTAATCCCATTTGCCAGCATTTGGTCCAACTCTCTCTAAACCCTTTTTATTCTTATACCCATCTGATGCCTTTTAAATGCTGGCATTGTAGCAGCCTGCATCACTACCTGGCAGCTTGTTCGACACATGTACCACCCTCTTTGTGAAAAAGGTGCTCCTTAGGTCCTTTTTTAAGTCTTTCCTTCTCACCTTAAACCTATGCCGTCTAGTTTTGGACTCTCCTACTATGGGGAAAAGATCTTGGCTATTCACCCTATCCATGCCCCTCATGATTTTATAAACCTCTATAAAGGCCCCCTTTGGCCACCAGAGAAAACAGCCCCAGCCTGTTCAGCCTGGTGGGCGGCATGGTGGCACAGTGGTTAGCACTGCTGCCTCACAGCGCCAGAGACCCGGGTTCAATTCCCGCCTCAGACGACTGACTGTGTGGAGTTTGCACGTTTCTCCCCGTGTCTGCGTGGGTTTCCTCCGGGTGCTCCGGTTTCCTCCCACACTCCAAAGATGTGCAGGTCAGGTGAATTGGCCATGCTAAATTGCCCGTAGTGTTAGGTAAGGGGTAGATATAGATGTAGGGGTATGGGTGGGTTACGCTTCGGCGGGGCGGTGTGGACTTGTTGGGCCGAAGGGCCTGTTTCCACACTGTAAGTAATCTAATCTAATCTAATCTCTCCCTACAGCTCAAATCCTTCAACCCTGGCAACATCCTTGTAAATCTTTTCCGAAAACTTTAAAGTTTCACAACATCCTTTTGAAAGCAGGGGGACCAGAACTGCATGCAGTATTACTAAAGTGGTCTAAATAACTTCCTGTACAGCCGCAACATGACCTCCTATATCAATGCACTGACCAATCAAGGCAAGTATACAAAATGCCTTCTTCACTACCCTTGACTCTACGGTCAAGGAACTATGAACATGCACCCTAAGGTCTCTTTATTTGGCAAACTCCCAGGACTCCACCAATAAGTGTATAAGTCCTGGCCTGATTTGCCTTACCAAAATGCAGCACCTCACATTTATCTAAATTAAACTCCATCTATCACTCCTTGCCCTATCTGATCAAGGTCCTGTTATACTCGGAGATAATCTCCTTGGCTGTCCAATACACCCCCAAATTTGGTCTCTACAAACTTACTAACCATACCTCCTATATTCACATCCAAATCACTTACATAAATGAGAGAAAGCAATAGCACAGGCCTCCAATCCAATAAACAACCCTCCATCACCACCCTCAATCTTTGAGCCAGTTCTGTATCCAAATGGCTAGTTCTCCCTATATTCCACGTGATCTAACCTTCCAAACCAGTCTACCATGAGGTACCTTGATGAATGCCTTACTGAAGTCCATATAGATCACGTCCATTGCTCTGCTTCATCAATTGAGTTAATAGACCTTGATGCTTACACTAAAAAAAAGTTGAGATCTGAATAATAATCCTTCACCCTCAAAGCACAAACCACATTTCGGCTTTTGCCATAGACATTACAAGGAATCACCAAAATAATGGTTTTACCAGGCTGTTCCTAGCTGGTTCTAATGGAAGATCACAGACTTGAAATGTTGGGCTGCATTTTACACACCAAGTGGGAGATCCCAGTGATAATCAGAAACTCGGGGCGAACCTGCATCGGCAGTTTCAGGGATCACCCCAGCCACATTTTCCTCTGGATTAAGCAACTAATTGGACAAAAAGGACGGCCGTGACAACAACAAAAGACGTGTATCTGTCCAGGAAGAGCTGCTGACCAATTGGCGGATCTGTGGCTCAGCGCTGCCACCATGCTTTTCAGATTGCCTCACCCACATTAATTGCCCATTTAAGGTCCTCCATGGGAGACTGGGTGAGACATTAGAGGGTTAATTTGTTCTGCTGACCTGCAGGAAATTGGATATCCTGAGGCTAGGGTCGTGGTCTCTGTCTTACAAGTAGAAAGTAAGGAATTTACATTCCCATCCCTTGCTATTCAGCCACTTGCATGGCCATTTCCTAGTTATTCAGAGTAAAGGAATTACATTATCGTCCCCTATTCAGAAATCAAGAAGAATATTGCAATTCAAATTCTAATTACTTACTACAGTTAAAAAAAAAGATTCACAACAGATTTAACCATTAAGGGATGATTTGTTTCTGGAAACAATGTGGTCACTGCATTGTGTCTTGAGTGGCATGTGACAGTCAGTGGGGGGGGGCGGGGGGGGGGGGGTGACTGTGGGCATCACTGACTGTGATGTAAACGTTTTGTATAAAGGAAGGCCTGTTCCTTTGTTCAGAGAGATCTTTGACACAGCTCCACAAGCATTGCAAGGAGTATTAGGGGTTCCTCCACAGCTTGTACTTGCTTAATCAAATTTGCTTCTTCACAGAAGTTGCAGTTGTATCAAGTGTGTAAGAATCTCAAGAAAGAGAACCTAGCACTGGGAGGGAAGCAGCATGTGCCCCAAAACTTCAGACTTAATTGGGTCAGAGGCAGGAAAACAGCAGCACCTCCCACTCAATTAAATGCCCCAATTTCCAAACCAGTCGCAGACGTGGGCATTAAATTCCATTGTGTTGCTGATACCGCAGAACCAGGAAGTGTGTTGGTGATGCCATCGTTATTGCAGCCCGTGGTCTGACTTGCTCCTGGAGATCTGATCGCAAGACACGATCACAAGACTGTGGTGCTGAATCACATGACATTTGAGCATGTCATTTACCCATTACCAAGATCATTACATTTTCCAACTGGATGATGCAGACTAACTGAGCCCCCACCGCCAAAAAGAGTTCCCTTTTTATTTTAGTGAAATAAACGGAATTTATACAAAAGGAACTCAAAATGATGTTACTACAATTAGATTTGACTGATTCATCACTGTATGCAATTTCTAACAAAACTTTACATGAAGCTTTCTGACCTTTTGTTTTTAAAAAAAGAAACAAGATACAAGTTATAAAAATAATGCAAACTCAGATCTCAACGGGCAATAAACACTGGCCAACTAGTGATGCCCACATCTCTCAAATGGATTAAAAAGAAAAGCACTGTGGTAGGATGAATCAAAAAGCAGAAAATGATTTCAATGGAGAGACACTCCAAAAGTGTGTAACACAGAGGAGTCTGAGTGGTTATGTGCACAAAACACAAACTATTAGCATCGCGTGCCTAACAGGTAATAAAGGTGACAAATGGAATCTCGGCTTTTATTGCTTGGATGCTGGGAGTTTGAAAATACGCAAGTCTTGTTACAACTGTACAGGGTGTTGTTGGGAAGGCCAAACTGGAACTCCTGTGAGCAGCGTTGGCCCCTATATTTGAGAAGGGACATGCTGGAAGCAGTTCAAAAAGCAGTTCACCTGGCCGATGAATGAGGGGTGGTCTTTTGAAGAATACAATATTCTGAGGGGAAATCACAGTCGGACTCAAAATATTAACTGCGTTTCCTCTCTCCACAGATGCTGCCCAGGCCTGCTGAGTTTCTCCAGCAATTCCTGTTTTTATTTAAATATTCCAATGGGGCTTGACAGGTTAGACATCAAGCTGTTTCCAGTAATGGTGTATCACAACCTATGGGACAGAGTTACAGAGTTCAGGGGGCACTCTTAAAATGGAGACTCAAATGAACTTATTCACCCAGACTGAAATGAATGGCCTAAAGTGTTGTGGAGATAGATTTTTGGAGTATCACAGTTGAGGGCTATGATGAGCTGGCGGTAAAGAGGAATTGAGGTCAGGGGCAAAATCAGCCATTATTTTGTTGAATGGCAGGGGCAGGGCAGAGGGTCCAAATAGCCCATTCCTATTCTTACATAAATGTTTCTCTAGTCTGGATGGTACAAACAGAAGCAATCAGAATTTTAAAAAGAGCTTGCAACTTGGCTAACATGATCCTAGGATTATAAATCATTAACCCCAGAATGAACGTGTCGGCCTTTCACACCTGCTTTACCAATCATCGTTGTTAAACAGTAAATTAGGTACAAAATGGACTACAATCATTACCTTCCTTATATGCTTTGATGATTGCTCTAAGTTCCTGGTTGGTTCTTGAGGCAAGAATTTCGATCAAACACTTTTCATCAGTTCCTGCGCCCTGCAGAAGATACAACAGAAACCAACAAGTTGGATCAACCAAATGTAGGCAGAGCTATGCCGCCATATTGTCCAGTGACTTCCACGGGAGCTCCAGACCGTCTGAGCAATTTTATTCCAGACACATTGAACAAAAACCTGTTCAGCAACAAATGACATTTTAAAGCTACTTGGGTGTTTTCTCTATCAAGCTGACACTTCCACATCAGATCAGCTCAAAGCTGGTGAACAGCAGATTTATAAAATAAAATGCATTTTTAATTGTACATTTCTCAGAAAACTCATTCTGTTTCTGAAACTGTGAAAAAAAATCTGACTTCTGTGAATTCCGAGAAATTTTTAGTCAGAAAGAGATAAGTATTAGAAGACTATATTTTAAATTCAAAACAAGTTATGGTTAAGGATACAACACAGCTCAAGTTAAGGGATTGTCATTCTCATTTTAATTCAGATATTTCAGTGGATTCACGGTGCTATTAAAAGATTAGAAATTTGATCAAAGCAATAAAAAGGATGAAGAGCTTTACTTCCAACTTTATACCAGAATGAAAAAGGATTGGATTGATATAATGCCTTTTGAAATCAATCTCAGTTATCTTTGAAGTGGACTCATGGTTGTAATGTAAGAAATATATTTAGACAGTACAGGCCTTTTAATGCGCTTAACTTACACACGAAATTAAACACAGTCTTCAGAAATCTCATTCTACATACTCCGAGCTTTCTTTACTGCAGCTTCAAATTTGTGGCCTCCAGAACTGTAAAGGTTTACTGTCCTGTACAGAAATAAGTTCATCACATCGATTGTTTTTTTTCTGCAGCAATCCAAATCTAATCACTCCAACTTACCCCAGCTCATCATCTGCATCACATATTGAATTTTCCCTAAAAAGGTGTAATGTTCTCTGCATGAAACAGTCCCTGAGGCAAAGTATACCCTCCTCCACAGAAAGACATTTCTACCAACTTTCCTCCTCACTGAGCAATTTAAATTAAATGTTTCCTCAACTCAGTGGAACCAGTTAGACATAACATACAGGGTTTTAGTGTGTCAGAATGTTTGGCACAAAACATAAATGGTTTATACAACAGTTAAAACAAAAGATACACAGAAATTACCAAAGAGAAACAGAACTTCCAGCTCAATTCATCCATATTGACGCTTATCCTCCATAAGAACATGAGGCCTAACCCACTGTGAGGCTCCCACATTTCCCTATTTCCCCTTTCTTTAAATATCTTTGTTTAAATGATAGCAATGGCACTGCTGCAAATCAATAACATCAATAAGCTTTCCCCCAGTCTCAACCCTCCACATAAAAATGATTTACTCAGCTCTCTATCCCAGGTCACTGCTTACTTTAAACCAATACCATCTTTGTCCAGACCTCTCTACCTGGGAACAGTAATTTTTTTTATCTAGTCCATGTCACACTTTCAGAACTTTAATACTACTCCATTAAATCAATGCAAATCAGGCAGTACAGAGAACAGCCACTTGTGTGAAGCTCCTGGGATGAAAGGTTTATTTTAAGCAGACAGGTTGAGTACATTGGGGTTTTTATCTAGTGTTTAGAAGTGGGGCATTCTTATTAGAATGCACAAGATTCTGTAGGAAATTAAGATGATATTTAATGTCCATCCCTAAACAGAACAGATGGCATTTTACAGTTCGTAACTTCAAGAGAGTCAAGAGGCAGAGGTGAGGAAAATGACCATCACTAAGGAGGTGTGGAGAAGCTGAAAGGTCTGATAAATCACCTGGACCAGATGTATTACACACCCGAGTTCAAAAGAAGGTAGCTAAGGAGGCAGAAGAGGCATTGGTTCAGGAATCACTGGAGTCAGGGAGGGTTCCACAGCACTGGAAAATGGCTAATATAATACCCCTGTTTAAAGGGGGAGGAAGGCAGAAGACCTGACATGACCTTGGTCATTGGTAAGATTTGAACATCCATTAAGGATGAGATTGCGGAGTACTTGGAACTGCATGGTAAAATAGGGCTGAGTCAGTACAGCTTTGTCAAGAGGAAGTCACGTTTGACAAATCTGTTCAAATACCTCCTCAAAGAAATGGTACATCAGACAAAGGAGAGCCAGTGGGCGTGATGTATTTGCATTTCCAGAAGGCCTTTGACAAGGTGCCACACAGAAGGCTGCTAAATAATTAACAGTCCATGGTGTTAGGAACAAGGTACTGATGTGAATAGTAGAGATAAAGGGATCTTTTCAGGACGACGTCTACTGGAGTTGTGCAGACGACAGTGTTGGAACCACTACTATTCACGTTAAATGATCTGGATGAAGGAGCTAAGGACATTGCTGCTACATTTGGAAATGACACAAAGACAGGAGCGGGGGAGGGGCAGGTAATATTGAGGAGGTGGGGAGACTGCAGATGGACTTTCGAAATGGGAAAAGGCTTCAGAAATCTGAAGCACAAAGGGACTGATTTCAGGACTCTCTTAAGGTTAAGATGTAGGCTCAGTTAGCAGTTGGAAGGCAACTCCAATGTTAGCATTCATTTCAAGAGAGCTAGTGTAGAAGAACAGGATGTACGACTGAAGAAGTATAAGGCAGTGGCCAAACTGCAAGTAGAATATTGAGAACAGTTTTGGACTCTGGACCCCGTTTCTAAGGAACGATGTGCTGGCAGAGAAGGGGGTCCAGAGGAGGTTTACGAGAATGATCTTGGGGACGAAAGGATGGTCACATGAGGAATGGGTGAGGACTCTGGGCCTATACTCAATGAAGTTTAAAAGGATGAGGGTGACTCACTGAAATGTACAGGCCTGAATACAGTGACATGGAGAAGATGTTTTCCACCAGTAGGAGAGACAAGAAACTGAGGGCATAGCCTCAGAGTGAAGGGACAACCTTTTGACATGGAGATGAGGAGGAATTTCTTCAGCCAGAGGGTGGTTAATCTGTGGAACTCATTGCTGCAGAGACCTGGGTCGGCCAAGTCATTGAGAGTATTTAAGACAGAGATAGATAGGTTCTAGAGTATTAAGGGCTACTGGGAGAAGGCAGGAGAATGGGGTTGAGAAACATTACCAAATGATGAATGGCAGAACAGACTCGATGGATTGAATGGCCAAATTCTGCTCCTGTGTATCATAGTTTTAACCATATTGCTGTGGGTCTGGAGTCTTGGAGGACAACTGATTTCTGCCCTTAAAAGGGGGTAATGAACCAGCTGGATTTCTAAATGGCGAAAAATGATAGCTTCATAGCCCCATTACTTAGGCTAATTTTTAATTAATTGGATTTATTAATTGGTTTGAAATGCCATAGTGGGATTTGAACACTGTCCTCAGAATACTTGAACACATTACCGTTAATGCCACCACTGGCCGTGGAATCCATCTGCCCATCTGATGTAAAGGATCAATTTGAAGAATAAAGAGTTTGCTTGGTGGGTTGGCCAACAATTATCTCACACCCAGTATCACTAAAAAAACATCATCTTGACATTCATTTCTTTATGCCTGGAGGACCTTGCAGTGCACACAATGTCTGCTGTGTTTACTACAACAACTTCAAAAATGTCACGGACAGTAAAACACCTTGTGAGGTCTCGTGGTCACAAAAGTCACTATAAAAAGTGAAGTTCAGATATTAAAAGTACTAGCAACTCTGTTCAACCTCTAACAGAGAGAGAGCATACTGGATATATACAGCAAGTCTGATAGCAATTGCAGACAGAAAACAGAGTGAATGTGGAGTCCAGTGACCCATCAGAGTTTGCTGTTTCTCTATCACTCCTTGTTTCAGATTTCTAGTATCTGCAGTTCTTTATGTTTATCCCCTATTCAACAAAAGCCGAATTGCAATTGAGAAAATTAATTGCACATCTCGAGAGCAGCTCTCCCACTGCTTCGCTCCAGTCAGGAACATCATTTGCTCTGGAAAGCTAAGCACAACAAACTTCAAGTTTACAATGATCCTTACACTGGGAAGGGAGAGATTTTACTCAGTCAGTGCAGCACATTCCATCTAAATAAAAGCAATAGGAGTTGGAAATCTGAAATTAAAATGAGGAATTCTGGAAGGATTCAGGCAACATTGTGGTATTCTGCTCCAATGTCTCCTGGGCTATCCAGTCACCTTCGCTAGAGATAGCACAAGGATGGCAAGTGAAAACTTTGCAGTAGAGCTCTCTGTCCAGAAATTCTGTATTGCTCACTGGCACAACACAGCAGGGAAATGCAAGAGAGAGTAGAGAGTCCATGTTACCATCACAGAATTATTACAGGACAGAATGAGGTCATTTGGCCCACTGTGTCTGTGCCAGCTATCCCTAATTGCCCTCAAGGTACTGGTAATGAGTGGCCTTCTAGAATTGCTGCAGTCATACCCACAATGCTGTTAGGTAGGGAACTCCAAGATATTGACAGCAACAGTGAAGGGACGGTGATATGTTTCCTTGTCAGGATGTGAGGGGCATGACAGGGAGCTTGTTCATGGTGATGTTTCTATGTGTCTGCCTCCCTTGTCCTTCAATATGGTAGAGGTCACAGGTTTGAAGAATACTGTGTAAGGAGCCTGGGAGAATTGCTGCAGTGAATCTCATTGATGGTACACTCTGCTGCCTAGTGGAGGGAGTGAATGTTGAAGATGGGGTGCCAATCAAGCATGCTGTTTTCCTCATGGATGAGGAGGTGGTTCTGGAGTGGTGTTGGAGCTGCATTGATCCAGGCAAATAGAGAATATTCCTTCATCCTCCTGAATTGGTGCCTTGTCAGATGGTGGGCAGGCATTGGGAAGACTGGATATTAGTTGCTTGCAGGTTTGTCAGCATCTGATCTGCTCTTGAAGCTACAGTTATACTTATAAGGTTGGTCCAGTTCAGTTTTTCATAAATGGCAACCCTGAGGATATTAGAAATGGGAGATTCAGTTATGGTAATGCTATTAAAATGTTAAACGCCAATGGTTGGATTCTCTCTTGTTTTGGGGAGAAAGTGAGGACTGCAGATGCTGGAGATCAGAGCTGAAAATGTGCTGCTGGAAAAGCGCAGCAGGTCAGGCAGCATCCAAGGAGCAGGAGAATCGACATTTCGGGCAGAAGCCCTTCTTCCTGAAGAAGGGCTTATGCCCGAAATGTCAATTCTCCTGTTCTTTGGATGCTGCCTGACCTGCTGCGCTTTTCCAGCAACACATTTTCAGCGCTTCTCTCTTGTTTTGCATGGTATTCACCTATCAGCCCAAATTTAATGTTGTCCATCTCTGATTTTTCACCACTTCACCAGATACCTTGGTAGAAAGGTTGGCTGATAGTATGTTTGAGACTGAAATGTTAGTAGTAACTGGGCCTCCTACTGCCAGGGCTGTACCACTAGGCTGGTTTCCCACCCAATGATTACAAGTCTGACTGCCATCTTGTGGACGATACATTAAATGAAGCCTATGCCTACTCAGATATACATAGAGAGTCATAGAGATGCACAGGGTGGAAACAGACCCTTCGGTCCAACCCATCCATGCTGACCAGATATCCCAACCCAATCTAGTCCCACCTGCCAGCACCCGGCCCATATCCCTCCAAACCCTTCCTATTCGTATACCCATTCAGATGCCTTTTAAATGTTGCAATCTTACTAGCCTCCACCACTTCCTCTGGCAGCTCATTCCACACACGTACCACCCTCTGCATGAAAACGGTGCCCCTTAGGTCTCTTTTATATCTTTCCCCTCTCACCCTAAACCTATGCCCTCTAGTTCTGGACTCCTCCACTCCAGGGAAAAGACTTTGTCTATTTATCCTATCCATGCCCTCATGATTTTATAAACCTCTATCAGGTCACCCCCTCAGCCTCCGATGCTCCAGGGAAAACAGCCCCAGCCTGTTCAGCCTCTCCCTATAGTGCAAATCCTCCAATCCTGGCAACATCCTTGTAAATCTTTTCTGAACCCTTTCAAGTTTCACAACATCTTTCCAATAGGAAGGAGACCAGAATTGCATGCAATATTCCAACAGTGGCCTAACCAATGTCCTGTACAGCCGCAACATGACCTCCCAACTCCTGTACTCAGTACTCTGACCAATAAAGGAAAGCATACCAAACGCCTTCTTCACTATCCTATCTACCTGTGACTCCACTTTCAAGGAGCTATGAACCTGCACTCCAAGGTCTCTTTGTAAAGCAACACTCCCTAGGACCTTACCAAATGCCAAGAGATTCTGACCCACTAATTCTATTGATCTAATATCAATAATTCAATGTGTATGCAAGGAACAAATTTTTTAGTGTTTACAATAAACAAGGCATTCAAACAGGCCATCGTATTAGACAAACCTTAATCTTGATTTAGATTACTACCCAAAACGTCAACATTAACTCAATGCAATTTCTAAAAGACCAAACGAGGGTTTTGTTAACGTCCAGAATCAATAATTCCGATCCTTTCCCGATGAACCTCTGTTCACTTCAGTTCGTCCCAAAATCAGTTATCCATATCCTCCTTTGTATAGTCTTACACACTGAGCACTACTGTGCACAGCCCATCATCACTAAAGCGGAATATTCCCATCTTCATTTTCAAATTCCTCTAACCCCTCCAAACTGGCCCTGACCCTCTCCATCTCTGGTTCTAAAGTTCTTCAAATCCCCCACTCTCTCCCCCCCTGCAAGTTGTTCCTGAAAATCCCTTTGGCCAAGCTCATGGACAGCCATTCTGGGACTTCACTGGCTTTGTTTCAGTTTTTATTTGACAGCACTCCTGTGATGCATACTGTAATGTCTGCGGACGATAAAAATCACTGGTTAATATGCATGTTGTTCTTGTAAAATCAGTTTTTAAACTTGTTTTTAGAAAACACGTTGTACGATAATTCCAACTCCTACTGAACAGAATGAGCAGGGAGTGGTTAACAGTTATGACTCTGGTGATTCATTTCAAGTATTCTGGGCTCAGTTACTTCCTTCCTGCCACATAAACTGCACAGATGTGAATTCTAAATGAAAGCAGTAACAGGAATTCTTTCCATAATCGTTAAAACATTGAACCCATTTTTAAGACAAGAGCTTGATGACTAGAAGATAAATGGAAATTTGTGTATGTTCAACAGGGGCATTAAGAATCTAATGCGATATTTTTCCACTTAATCTACAGAAAAAACATTTATTTGCACATAAGCCTTTAAGAGGTACTTTAAGTATTGCTACGACACTAACGGCAAAGCATAGAGTCATAGAGATGTACAGCATGGAAACAGACCCTTCGGTCCAACCCTCCATGCCGACCAGATATCCCAACCCAATCTAGTCCCACCCGCCAGCACCCGGCCCATATCCCTCCAAATCCTTCCTATTCATATACCCATCCAAATGCCTCTTAAATGTTGCAATTGTACCAGCCGCCACCACATCCTCTGGCAGCTCATTCCTTACACGTACCACCCTCTGCGTGAAAAAGTTGCCCCTTAGGTCTCTTTTATATCTTTTCCCTCTCACCCTAAACCTATGTACTCTAGTTCTGCAATCTCCGACCCCAGGGAAAAGACTTTGTCTATTTATTCTATCCATGCCCCTCAATTTTGTAAACCTCTATAAGGTCACCCCTCCGCCTCCGACGCTCCAGGGAAAACAGCCCCAGTCTGTTCAGCCTCTCCCTGTAGCTCAGATCCTCCAACTCTGGCAACATCCTTGTAAATCATTTCTGAACCCTTTCAAGTTTCACAACATCTTTGCAATAGGAAGGAGACTAGAATTGCACGCAATATTCCAACAGTGGCCTAACCAATGTCCTGTACAGCCGCAACATGACCTCCCAACTCCTGTACTCAATACTCTGACCAATAAAAGAAAGCATACCAAACGCCTTCTTCACTATCCCATCTACCTGCGACTCCACTTTCAAGGAGCTATGAACCTGCACTCCATGGTCTCTTTACTCAACAACACTCTCTAGGACCTTACCTAAGTGAATAAGTCCGGCTAAGATTTGCTTTCCCAAAATGCAGTACCTCGCATTTATCTGAATTAAACTCCATCTGCCACTTCTCAGCCCATTGGCCCATCTGGTCCAGATCCTGTTGTAATCTGAGGTAACCTTCTTCGTTGTCCACAACACCTCCAATTTTGGTGTCATCTGCAAAATTACTAACTGTACCTCTTATGCTCGCATCCAAATCATTTATGTAAATGACAAAAAGTAGTGTACCCAGCACCGATCCTTGTGGCACTCCACTGGTCACAGGCCTCCAGTCTGAAAAACAACCCTCCACCACCACCCTCTGTCTTCTACCTTTGAGCCAGTAACGCGAATGGCTAGTTCTCCCTGTATTCCATGAGATTGGACCTTGCTAATCAGTGAAGTCCAGATAGATCACATCTACTGCTCTGCCCTCATCAATCTTCTTTGTTATTACTTCAAAAAAACTCAATCAAATTTGTTGGACATGATTTCCCACGCACAAAGCCATGTTGACTATCCCGAATCAGTCCTTGCCTTTCCAAATACATGTACACCCTGTCCCTCAGGATTCTGTCCAACACTGATGTCATAACTTCAGTCATCAACCATAATTCCAGCAAGTCCTGTCTTGTCATGACATGGGGTGCTTTCAGCACAGTCAACCCATTTTCACCCACTCATAACACCCATTATCATTTACCGAGCTTCTCTACTTCCCTGGCTTATCATCTTCAATTCCTCTGTCTGCTTTTTTGGAGCTCTATTTCCACCTATTCCACTCCCCTCCTCCCCCTGCCCACCACCTCATTCCTCCCCCCCACCCCCCGCCCACCCCCTCCAAACCATCCTCCACAACCCTACCAGCATTAATGCCATATTTTCCTAGCTGCTCTCAGTTCAGATGAAGAATCACTGGACTTGAAGCATTAACCATTTCTCTCCATAGATGCAGCCAGACCTGCTGAGCTCCCCTAGCAACTTACAGAGTTTTAGGATTGAGCATCATGGAAAGAGACCCTTCCACCCACCCATCCATGCCAACCAACTATCCTAAATTAATCTAGTCCCCTTTGCCAGCACCTGGCCCATATCCCTCTAAACGCTGGGCGGCACGGTGGCTCAGTGGTTAGCAAGCTGCCTCGCAGTGCCAGGGACCCAGTTCAATTCCCACCTCAGGCGACTGTGTGTGGAGATTGCACATTCTCCCAGTCTGTGTGGGTTTCCTCTGGGTGCTCCGGTTTCCTCCTACAGTCCAAAGATGTGCAGGTTAGGTGAAGTGGTCATGCCAAATTGCCCAGAGTGTTAGGCACATTAGTCAGGGGTAAATATAGGGTAAGGGAATGGGTCTGGATGGGTTACTCTTCGGAGGGTCGGTGTGGACTTGTTGGGGCAAATGCCCCGTTTCTATATTGTAGGGAATCTAATCTAAACCCTTCCGATTCATGTCCACATCCAGATGCTTTTTAAAATGTTATGATGTGGACGTGATGGTGTTGGACTAGGCTGGACAAGGTTAAAAATCACCACACCAGGTTATAGTCCAACAGGTTTATTTGAAAGGACAAGTTTTCGGAGTGCTGCTCCTTTGTCAGGTAACTAGTCAGGTAACCTGACAAAGCAGCAGTGCTCTGAAAGGGTGTACTTCCAAATAAACGTATTGGACTATAACCTGGTATTGTGTGATTTTTATATTTTAAATGTTGCAAATGTACCAGCTTCCATCACTTCCTCTGGCAGGTCATTTCAGACATGCACCACCCTCTGCACGAAAATGTTGTCCCTTATTTCCCTTTTGAATCTCTCTCCTCTCACCTTAAACATATGCCCTCTAGTTTTGGACACCGCGACCCTATCCTGGGGAACAAAAAAAAACTTGGCTATTCACCCTATCCACACCCCTCATGATTTTATAAACCTCTATAAGGTCACTCCTTAGCTCCTAGGAAAATAGCCCCAGCCTATTCAGCCTCTCCCTAGACCTCCAACCCTGGTAACATTCTTGCAAATAGTTTTTGAACACTTTTAAGGTTAACCTCCTTCTTATAGCGGGGAGACCAGAACTGAATGCAGCAATTCAAAAGTGGCCTAACCAATGTCCTGTACAGACACAACATGACATCTCATTTCCTACTTGGAAGTGGGTACTACAGATTCGAGTCAAGATTAGAGTGGTGCTGGAAAAGCACAGCAGGTCAGGCAGCATCGGAGCAGCAGGAAAATCAACGTTTCGGGAAAAAGGAAACCCGATGAAGGGCTTTTGCCTGAAACATCTATTTTCCTGCTCCTGACCTGCTGTGCTTCTCCAGCACCATTCTAATCTTGACTCTGATCCCATTTCCTATATTTAATGTACTGACCAATAAAGGCAAGCACACCAAACACCTTTGTGATCCTATCTACCTGCAACTCCATCTTCATGGAGCTAGAAACTTGCACCCCAGGGTCTCTTTATGTGGCAACACTAACCAGGACCCTATCATTAAGGTGTAGAAGTCCTGCCCTGATATGCCTTTCCAAAATGCAACATTTATCTAAACTCCATCTGCCATTCCTCAGTCTATTGGACCATCTGGTCAAGGCCCCATTGTACTGTGAGATTACCTGCACTATCTACTACACCATTAACTCTGGTGTCATCTACAAGCTTACTAACGTTTCATCCTATATTCACAATCAAAGCATTCATATAAATGACAAAAAGCAGTGGACCCAACACTGATCCTTGTGGCACACCACTGGTCATAGGCCTCTAGTCCGAAAAACTCTGCACCACCAGCCTCTGTCTCCTACGTCAAGCCAATTTTGTACCCAAATAGCTAGCTCTCCCTGATCTAACCTTGCTAACTAGTCTACCATGTGGAAACTTTGCCAAAAGCCTTGCTGAACTTGTTTCAGATCTCCAACACCTGCAGTTCTTGGTTTTGTTTTGCTGCTGTCAAGATACACTATTCACAAAGTTCCACTAACAAAGATTTCTCAACAAACTCAGAGCTCTCATGAGGACTCAACACGTTGCAGGAGTGGAAGCAGAATATTACAGATCAGGACAGTCCTGGATGCAATCCCTCGTGCCAATGTGACCATTGTTCCCCGGGTTAAGGGGAGGCTTTAAGGAAAAAAAGAAATTAGCTGAGATTTCCAACTGCTGGCTGTGTCCAAAGATGGACATTGGGTATTCTGAGAACAAGAATACCCACAGTATGGAAACAGGCCATTTGGCCCAACAAGTCCACACTGACCCTCCAAAGAATACCCCACCCAAGCCATCCCCTTTACCCTATTACTCTTCATTTACCCCTCACTAATGCACCCAACTTACACATCCTTGAACACTATGGGCAATTTAGGATGGCCAATTCACCTAACCTGCACATCTCTGGATTGTGGGAGGAAACCCACACAGACACAGAGAGAATGTGCAAACTCCAGACAGACAGTCGCCCAAGGCTGGAATCAAACCTGGGTCCCTGGCGCTATGAGGCAGCAGCGCTAAGCACTGAGCCACCATGCCACCCCCTTTGTTGTTTCTTATTGGAAAATAACCTGAAGATCTTGAATCATAAACTGGGTTCAGTCGAGCCCAATGGTTATATGTTACAGGTGCCAATTAATATGGATATTATGCTGTTGGAATCAAACAGATTTCCCATTATGAAGGCGTTAGAACAGACAGATCTTGGCATTGATTAGTGTGCAGTTTGCAGATTTGGTCATGCCCACACACTTGGTGGGTCATTTGTGTGCAATAGTCTGATTACATGGTCTGTGATCCCAAATCACAACCCCTTGCACATGTGGCCAACATGCAACTAATGAAAGCCTACCTGAAAGTCTCAGCCTGTACGATGGCAAAATAAGTATGTAAACAAACAGCAGGCTGGTCTTGTGCTGCAGAGCTTACCAGTTTTGGTGAAAGCTTATTAAGCACTGGAAGCTAGAATTTCAGTGAAGGCTGCATCGTAATTAGACCCAGACATCGGCCTAGCATCTGCCCCAGCCATGATGCACCACTCCTCTAAACAGTCAACTAGTTTAACTAACATTAAGAAACAAGACCTTCGGGCTCCCTACTGATACAGTCAATCAATGATCAATGGGGTGAGTGTCTGGTGCACGCAAAACACATGCTAGTCAGCAGCACAAAGGTGGTGCGATGCCTGGACTTCTAACAATGGGTCAATCATACATTGCCATTCATTCACCGGCTTCCCAATTTAACATCTGCTAGCTTGGCACGCATGTCAAAAAAAATACTCATTGGAAAGGCCATTTGGCACACCACACACTGTATTTGAAGTGTCAGTATCAGGGGCCAGGAGGAGAATTAGTTGAGAAAGGAAAATGAAAAAAGACAGCTCAGAACATTAAATTGGTATTTCAACAAAAACTTTAACCTTGAAACGAAGCATCTGAAGTCTACTGCAATCAAGTAGTAATAATTTAGAGATTTGGTTCCCTATGCTAACCTCAATTATCTCCAGTTTAATGGAGTATTCATTGTGGGATGCTGACAGCTAACAAATTGCTCACTGGTTTTCATTTTCTCTAATTAAGCCATGTTAACATGTTCTATTGACTCAGAGTAGCTGCGCTGAAAATTCAACGCTAAATAATTACAAATCAGAAACAGCAAGCTCAAAAGGACAAGGGAAACTGGAAAGTAGGGGGAAAGACAAAAGGAGGAAGGGAAAATAAAGTAGATTAAGGTTCAGGGGGATAAATAGGGAAAACTGGGGAATGAGGTGGTACTAGCTAATGGCTGGAAGCTCCAGCATCATGGAGGAGTAAGTGCAAAGCTGGGAGAGGAAGGGCCAGTCAAAGCTGGGAGAGGAAGGGCCAGTCAAAGCTGGGAGAGGAAGGGCCAGTCAAAGCTGGGAGAGGAAGGGCCAGTCAAAGCTGGGAGAGGAAGGGCCAGTCATAGCTGGGAGAGGAAGGGCCAGTCAAAGCTGGGAGAGGAAGGGCCAGTCAAAGCTGGGAGAGGAAGGGCCAGTCAAAGCTGGGAGAGGAAGGGCCAGTCAAAGCTGGGAGAGGAAGGGCCAGTCAAAGCTGGGAGAGGAAGGGCCAGTCAAAGCTGGGAGAGGAAGGGCCAGTCAAAGATGCAGATGGAAGTGCCGTAAGTTAATAACGAAAGATTATCTTCACTGATTGAAAAATGGAGAATAGAGGAATAAAGTCTGATGATTCACACTGGAAAAGAGAATGAACGTTCTTGCGTAGAAAGTTATCAAAACCTGGAGATGTTTCACCAGAAGTTGAACTGAAGTTGCAGAAGTAAAAAAAAGCTAGATATAATTTAAGAGGGGCAACATTAATTATTTGAAAAGGAGAAATATAAAAGAATCTGAAGGGAAGGGATTTATAGCTACCGGTTGTGCTGGAATTCCTAAGATTCTATGAAAATTCACCTTTATTAAGTCAGAGTTAAAGAACAGATTAGAAATGTTGATGCTGAACTGAGTTTAGGCGATGCTCCCCAAATGCCAAGGCCTCCGCCCACTGTTTAACTCAAGCCAACGCCACTTAGTTTCAACAAGTTAAGGCCCACTTGAGATCGGCTCTGCCCATGGTTCCCAATGCAATGCAAGTCATCAACTTCTCAAAAAGCTCAAAGAGAAAAGCAATGGCTGTCAAGCCCTTGTGAAGGGCAGGTGATTCCAGCTCTAGGGTCAGCACAAAAATCAACAGATTATAGGATATTACTAATTATTGGTAGAATAATTAGTCACTAAGCAATTGTACTATCATTGGCTACAATGACAAACTGAGTGTTATCAGTATTACTATTAGCTATGGGAGCAATTTCATAGAATCCCTGCAGAGTGGAAGGAGGCCATTTGGTCCATCGAGTCCACACCATCCCTCCAAATAGCATCCCACCAAGACTCAGCCCCCTACCACATCCTGTAACCCCACATTTAACATGGCTAATCCACCTAGCCTACACATTACAGGGCAACTAAGCACGACCAATCCACCAAATTTGCAAAATCTTTGGACTGCGAGGGCAAACCCAGGCAGGCACACGGAGAATTTGCAAACTCCACGCAAACAGTGGCTGGAGGGTAGAATCAAACTTGGGTCCCTAGTGTTGTGATCCACCATGCTGGTCCAATGTGAGACACTTATTGGCGGAAGCAACACTTCATCGTGGTTTGCAAAATGGCTTACTGGCTTCAGATTCCCTCCTTCAGCCAGCCTTCCTGCTTCCCAGAACTTATCTTACGATAACTGTGATCATTAAATCACGAGGACAAGGACTGATAATCATCTGCAGTTTAGAGGATTTGGAATGGAACAACATTTGCAGATAATACAGTTAAAAGAACTATCTAGATTTTATGGGGTCTTGTAGCCTCTACCCTGCAACTCAGAAGTCATGAATCACTCTAAAACAAAGGGATGGAATTCTTGCCAGGAGGACATCCCACCTTTAGAGAGCTGAGCCATAGCAGGGAGTGGTGGCCACTGCTGGGACTATATAGAGGCAATCCCCAATGCTGAGAAGCCCAGGTAAGCATATGAATATCAAAGAGTGGAAGGATATGGACCGAGGACAGGCAGAAGTGATTAGTTTAATGTGGCATCATGGTTAGCACAACATCATGGGCCGAAGGGCCTGTTCCTGTGCTATACGGTTCTATCTGCCAGTCATCTCTTTCTAATGAGAGAACAACACTATGGTCCAGGAGGATTGTGGTAACTTTACCTTAAAAGGCATCTAAAAGGTCTTCATACAGACAAGGTATTACCATAAAAAGCAGGAGAATTCGATAACTTACCTTCAGTGCATTGTGCAATTGGAAAACATCATATTGTAGAGGAGTCTTCATCAGCCCAACAATCAGCTTTTCAAACTTGCCACCCAATTCAGATTTTAGATCCTCAACAAGATCCTGTTGCATTTAAATAAGATCACTGTAATATTTCACATTCCTTCAATAACGGCTCTGCCAAGTTTTTACAATGAATACAGTTGACACATGGTTTCACTTAGTGAGATCCCTTCCACAAAATCAAATTGCAGAATTTGGAGACAATTTTTTCCAAATGGACATTAGCCAGATCTTAATAGAAATGACTAATGCAAGTGGGAGGAAGCATCTCAGAGACAAAAAATGGACAGGATTATCAAAGCAAGACTGTTAAAGACTGCAATGCCTTTCTCTTCCTCTCTACAGCCCAGAATAAAGAAACTTCAGAAAATCTGTGGCTGAAATTGCCAACTAACTTAACATTTTAAAAGGATCCTGACAATTTATTTACTAGATTTCATGTGGAATATAAGAGAGCAATGAAAAACAGCTAACTGATTACATGTGAGTGGTTGAGAATATCTTACACCCACTTTTAAAATTATGTAAGGTTAGAAAAAGGCCAACAAGACTTACTCCAAATACAAGACAGGAAAGATGAATTTGAAATATTTACTATCCCTTCCATATGATTTTACAGAACCATTATTATAGACCTGATAAAGGATTTACTGGAAATTTAATCAGGATTGAAGGGTGATTAAAGCCTGAAAAATTTCTGGTTTTTTTCCAAGTTATAAATTGAAGTGTGAAAGTAAATAATGAAAAGTTGGTTTCATTAGTTGAAAAATAACTCATTTATACACGGTACCTTTCATGTCCTTGGAATATTCATGACCCTGAATTAATTTGTAGATGTTTTTTCTGGAAGTGTTGTGATAAGGTTAGGTCTACACTCACACAAGAGTGAACATTACAGACTTTAGTTGACCTAACTACATATCAGGATGGCTCTCTGCCTCTCTCATCTCCAGTGTCATAAAATGCAGACCATCTGGCTATAGGCTTCTTGTTCAGTGAAATCAAGGCACTCCTGCTTCTGTCAGTAATGCCATTTGGTGTTCGGCAAAGGCGTTATCTCAGCTGTAGCTCAATGCCCTAATGCTGTAGTTGCCAGAGCCACAGCTTGGTATCCATTTCCAGTTGGGGCTGTCCATGAGCCTCGTGTCTCTGGTTGAAGGTGTAAGTAACATGTTATTATTTTCATTATTCTTGTTCATTCCCACCTGTGACACTCAGCATTAGCACCAAGAAAGGGAGGGAAGTTGGATTTGCAGCCTTTGGCCCATTAAAAGTTGACATGAGGTAAAGCTGTTCTGTAATGGCGTGGTGCAGTAGTTGAGCAGGGTTTAATGAAAATAGTCACTCTTTCTCAGATGTAGTCTAGCTCCAGTCAGTCCCTCTTCCATCACTCCTGGGGATTAAAATTTCCTCAATATTTCAGTGATCAGATAGTACATCAAACAGGCGAGTTAGAAAGGTGTTGAAGCTCCACTGTTGCTCCAAATGCCAATTGGATATTTGGAATGAAGTACGATCATTTTAAGGCATGCGTGTAGCACACTCAATGATCAAATGACTTTGGACCTCTGGTTTATTAAAAGGTATCCACCACTGGGACTTTTCCACAGCTCTCATTTCCAACCATTATGAAGAATGCATAACTGAGAGTTACATGCAATCAGCACGACTATCACGATGGTGAGAAAACTAGATGGGGCTTGATCTTCTTTCAACTAAAGTTTGTGTTTTGAGCAAATGCATTAAAAACAAATTGAATGCTATAATGAAGCATGCACATTGATGTTTTCTTACCCTGCCAAACAGAGTTTTGTACTGAAGGTTGATTTTCATACGCTGGGTACTGCTTCTAGTTGTCAGGACATGAAGAATGGCACTTTCATCAGTACCTATAGAACAAGAAAACAAAATCTAAAACTTCAAAGAATTAAGGAAGTCAGTAGCACTTAAAGAAAAAGGTCAGAAGTCACAAGACACCAAGTTATAGTCCAATAGGTTTATTTGAAATCAAAAGTTTTCAGAGGAAGGAACAGCGCTCCAAAAGCATATGATTTCAAATAAACTTGTTGGACTATAACCCAGTGTCACGTGACTTCTGACTTTGTCCTCCCCAGAGCGGCACAGTGGCACAGTGGTTAGCACTGCTGCCTCACAGTGCCTGAGACCCGGGTTCAATTCCCGCCCTAGGCGACTGACTGTGTGGAGTTTGCACGTTCTCCCAGTGTCTGCGTAGGTTTCCTCCGGGTGCTCCGGTTTCCTCCCACAGTCCAAAGATGTGCAGGTCAGGTGATTGGTCATGCTAAATTGTTTGTAGTGTTAGGTAAGGGGTAAATGTAGGGGTATGGGTGGGTTGCGCTTCGGCGGGTCGGTGTGGACTTGTTGGGCCAAAGGGCCTGTTTCCACACTGTAATGTAATGTAATCTAATCTAGTCCAACACCAGCACCTCCACATCATTGCACTTAAAGGAGACAGAGGTGTGCCAGGAGACTTGCACATTATCTGAGAGTTTGGATGAAAGATTGCTATTTCAAATGCAGACCTTTGTGTTTAATGGTGTCAAGAAGGGAATATCCACCCTGACACAGCAGTGAAGAGTACCATGTGGGAGTTTGCATTCAAGTATTAAATTTTGGGAAATGCAAGTACGGATTTGGGAGGCAGCGTCACATTCAAGGACAGGAGGACAGCAAGCCTGAAGAAAGAGCACTATGTTACATGGACAAAGCAAATGAAAACAGTGCTTATGGTTGGAAGTGACAACAGCAATTTTGAAATGGCCAGGGAAAACAAATTAAAAGATGAACCAAAACTTTGCAGGATTACACTCAGACTATATGCCATTAAAGTTAATCTAAGTCATTAAACCAAAATAACCAGCTATCAATTTCACTCCTAGATGGCTTAGTTCTAATTGCGAGATTATGCCCTGGGTTCTGGGTTCTTCCAATGAAAAGGTTTCTACATATTTAATGTATCCAATTCCTTTCGTCATGTGATAAAACTATGATTCAATCACCTCTCAAATCTTCTAAAGTTACAGGGCCTACAGGCTAGGTTTGCCAAGCAACCTCTCTCTTAAGGGTTCTGAGGGAAGGTCACTGATCCTGAAAATGTTAACTCTGATTTCTCTCTGCAGACACGGGCTGGCCTGCTGAGACTATCCATCAACCTGTTTTTGTTCCTGATTTCTAGCATCTGCAGTTCTTTCCATTTTTAACCTCTTTCTTAATTAACTTGTTAGACCTTGGCGTTTTCTGTTGTCCTCAACCCTAAAAACCTGTCTTTCCCAAGATTCAGTGCCCAAAACTAAATAAATGGTGTTAATTGGTTACAATGGGCACATCTGGAAACTTTTTATTTTGCCACTTCTCTGTTCTGTAAAACACATAGAAGGCATTAATTAAGTTAGGAACAGCATTCTTTTTTTTCCTAATAATGGTACAAATTCACAGTTTGACTAGTGCAAGTAAAATACCAATACAAGATAAATTATCTGGACATCAGAAGTCTAGAAAATATATGGAGCCTCAGGTATGTAATTCGGAAGAAACCACAGTGCAACAGGCAATGTTCAGGAAACATATTGTCTCTTTTGCAAATGAAGCTCAATATACAAGTTTCATTAGGGGAAGTGAAAAAATAGAAAAGAGAATATGAAAGAGAGACTGGTAAGCAATATAAAACAGAATGTAAAGCTTTCATCAGGCACATCAAAAGGATAGAAAACGTAAAAGCAGGGCCAAGCATAGACCAAAAAGGTGACTTACAGAAGGAGACATGGCTGAAGTATCGAAATAAATACTTTGCACATGCCGTTCCAAGAAAGAAAGTGCTGTTCAAACTATGGCGGAATAGGAAGTCAAACACTTGAAAGGATTAAGATTGATCAGGAGGAGCTATTGGATTGGCTTGCCTGGACTCAAAAGTGGATAACACACCAGGTCAAGGGATGATGCACTCAAATATAGATTAGATTCCCTACAGAGAATTGGCCCAACAAGTCCACACCGACCCTCCGAAGACCAACCCACCCCCCCTCTGACTAATGCACCTAACACTGTTAGAAAATGCACCTAACACAATGTCTAACACTATGGGCAATTTAACATGGCCAATTCACCTGACCCACACATCTTTGGACTGTGGGAGGAAATCGGAGCGCCCAGAGGAAACCCACGCAGACACGGGGAGAATGGGCAAACTCCACACAGACAGCTGCCCAAGGCTGGAATTGAACCTGGAACCCTGGTGCTGTGAGGCAGCAGTGCTAACCACTGAGCCACTGTACTGCCCACTAACAGAAATGAGAGTGGAAATTTGCAGAAGCACTGACAGTGATTATTCAGTCTTCCTTAGATTCAGAGGTGATGCGAGAGAAGTGGAGAATTGCAAATGGTACACCCTTGCCTGAAAAAGTTTAATGATGGGTTCAGCAATTAGAGGTCTATCAGTTTATTTTCAGTGAAAGGGAAGTTTCTAGAAACAATAAATCAAGCCAGAAGTAACAGTCACCTGGCCAAATATATTAAAGAAAATCTAGCACAGATTTTTTTTTAAATGGGGAAAATCTGTTCCAAGTAATTTGGAGCTTCTTTGATGGAGGTAAGAGAGTGAGGATTGATGAGGATAACAGTGTCGATGTGGTGCACAGGAACTTTGTTAATGTATTTGACATGAGCCACACAACTTTTTTTTAATGAGTAAGGTTTTATAGCCTCTGGAATAAAACAGACAGTAATGACATTGATAGAAAATTAGCCGAGTGACTGGAAATGGAGAGTGGTGGCTAATGGAATTCTTTTCAGGCTGGAGGAAGATTTGTCGTAGAGCTTCCAGAAGTCAGCACTGACCTTGTTTTCCTTTATATATATTAATGCCCTTGGTGTACAGGGCCCCATTAAAATGCTTGTGGACAAGACAAAATTTGAAAGCATTGTGAACTGTTATGAGGGTAGTGCTGAACTTCAAAGAGGCACAGATCAGTTGGTGGAATGGACAAATAGACGGCAAGTTCAATACAGAGACAACATAAAAGTAAATAATTTTAAAGTAGATGCAGGAGCGGAGACTGGATGTATATTTACTCTTAGTCATTGAAGATGGCAGGACAGTTTATTAACAGAGGCATAGAATTCATGAACAAAGAGGTTGTGTTGAACTTATACAAAATGCTAGTTTGGTCTCAGCAGGAGTATTGCATCTAATTTGGCAGCCACATTTTAAGAAGGATGTGAAGGCATTGGAGAGAGAGTGCAGAAAATAGTCACGAGAACGGCTCCAGGGCTGAGGTACCCCAGTTTGGAAGATAGATTGGAGAACTTAGAGCTGGTTTATTTGGAGAGAAGCAAGCCAAGGGGAAGTCATATGGAAGTGTTCAAAATCATAATGGATCTAGTACCTCATGGAGGAAAGAGAGAAATTGTTCCCATTTGTGAAAGGATTAAAAACAAGACGGCGCTGACTTCAAATATTTGGTAAAATGGTAAAAAGCAAAATATGAAAAATACCTTTTTACATAGCAACTGGTTAAGCTTTGGAATGGGCCTGTTGTGGAAGCAGGTTCAAAGTATTCAAAAGATGGTTAGACAAAAAAAAAAGAGCGTATAGGATTATAAACTAAAAATGGGGAATGGCGCTAAAGGACGGCTCATTTGGAGAGCCAATGCAGACATAATGGGTTGAATGGCCTCCTTCTGAGCTGTACTGTTAAGCTATAAAATACTTAATGAAACAAGAAGAAATCATGTGGTTTAAGCTATATCTGGAATATATGCATATAGTTTAGATTTAAAATCTGGTCTAACACGGAGGACCAGCTGCATTGTTAGATCTTTTTGGACCATTTGAACGAGATGGCTAAGTCCTGTAAATCCTGGATAAAGACTCAGTTCACTTATAAAGATCTTCTCATACTACTTAGCACAAGCAAACCATTCTGCTGTATTGGTGTTTACATTCCTCCCTCAGGGAGCAGAAAGTGAGAACTGCAGATGCTGGAGATCAGAGCTGAGAATATGTTGCTGGAAAAGCGCAGCAGGTCAGGCAGCATCCAAGGAACAAGAGAATCGACGTTTCGGGCATAAGCCCTTCTTCAGGGCTTCTTCATTCCTGAAGAAGGGCTTATGCCCAAAACGTCAATGCTCCTGTTCCTTGGATGCTGCCTGACCTGCTGCGCTTTTCCAGCAACACATTCCTCCCTCAGCTACAGCCAAACAGTTTAACTTATGAAGTTTGGGGAGTGTGCTAAATACCATCTTGCATTTGCTTTTTATAAAAGTAATGAATTACAAGCAAAGTATTTGGAGACCTTGCCAAGATGGAAGTAAGTCTCATACAAATGGAAATTATCCACTATAATTGTCATCAAGATCAGAAACAACAAAAAGGGGGATATAGTTTGAGGTCATCTGCAGATTAAAGTATAGGACCTTAAACCCAAAGGATCACAGTTCCTTTACCAAATAACCTTGAACTCCCAAGATGCCAGAAGCCAGTGCACAATCTGGGCTTTGTGGGATATTGTCAACTGAACTGGTCTCCAATAGCAGGGCAGTGACAAACTGGCAATAGAGGCTGATGGCTGGTAAACTCTAAACACAAAAACGATGACAAAATAAATGGATATAGTTTGGGTTCATACATATCCAAAATTGGTATTAATAAAGAGAATACTTACCCAGTCCTTTCATTGCTTTTCTAAGCACCTCAGCATCATGGTTTGCATCAAAATTTGGATAGTCCTTAATGGTTCCCCTTGTAGTCTGGACAGCAAAAGGAATTAGTTACTTTCTCTTAATATATAGAAGACTACAAACAAAGCCCCTTTTTGTTCTTTGCCTCTAACAACCAGCTTTAAAGTAATACACGCTACAAATTTTAGGACTGCAGCTGAGTTATTTACAGATTGATTTTTCAGTGTACACCTTAGCAGTACTGGACAGACTCATAACTTCACCCAACTGAAATGCACTCCCTTAGTTCTAGAAAAGACAACCTGTACTAAATATCATTCATATTTAGTACAGGGCAAACGGCTTAATCTTTGTGGTGGTGAATTTTGGCTAACTTTGCATAGTTCCATTAAAGCGTGTGCCAGTACGCCAAACCCTGCTCCCCCAACAACCACCTTTTAAACACACCAAACAAATTAGACACTGTAGCTAATTTGTCCGTCATGTCAATGCTCTCGGCGATTCTGACCAGCCACAACAAAAGAACAATCCTCGTATATTTTGCAAATTTATTGCCAACAGATTAGCACAAAAATATAAATGTTTAAAAATTCATTCATGGATGTGGCCATCATTGGTTAGATCAGCATTTATTGACCATCTCCAATTTCCCTCAAGGTGGTGCTACTAAGAACAGTGATTAGCTTGAAGAGGAGAGAAACAGATTGCTGAAGTATTCGACAAATTATAAATTAAATTTAATACAAAGGAAAAAGATGAAGTGATCCATTTTGGCAGGAAGAATGAGGAGAAGTAATACAATATAAAAGATAAAATTTTAACAGAAGCAGAGGAGCTGGAGGATAAATGCACATAAACCATTAAAAGGTGGCAGGACAGGTTGAGAATGCAGTTAATAAAATGCACAAAAACCTGGGATTTGGAGTCTGATAAAACACTGGTTCAGCCCAACGTTTTGTTTGCTTTTCACTGGAGTAATAAACCTGCCTCACCAGTTGTAATAAAAACAAAGGACTGCAGATACTAGAAATCTGAAAACAATCAGAAATTGCAAAAAACTCAGTAGATCAGGCAGCTTCTGAGGAGAGAAAGCAGAGTTACCATTGAGGGAGGTGAAAAAAAATGGATGTCTGGTGGTGGAAGGAATGGTGGCTTATAAACCTTTGGATGTGGATGTTGATGGGTGGAAAGTGAGGACCAGAGACCCTATCAGTATTGGAGGGGGGCAGTTAAGGGGGGAGGGCAGATGTGCGGGAAACGGTCCAATAGGGGTTAAGGGCTGTGTCAGCTACGGTGGTAGGGTATCCTTGAATCGAGGAAAAAGTTGGAAAGGATCGAGGCCACCCCCCACCATGGAAGGGGGCATCATCAGAACAGATATGACAGAGTTAGAGAAACTGGGAGAACGGAATGGAATCTTTCCTTCATTCAGGGGGTGAGAATGTACAGTCCAGGTAACAGAGGGCCTGGATTCGTAGTGAATATTGGTGGCTAGCTTATCCCCAGAAATGAAAACATCCCCAGAGATGTCGAGGAGGGGAAGGAAGCAGTCAGAGACGGATCAGGTGAAGAGGAAAACTGGGAGGTAAAATTGATAAACATTTTTCAATTCCAAGAGAGGGATGCATCTATGTCATTGAAGTACTGGAGAAAGATTTCCAGCATGCGCAATTCCTTATTTTAGTGTTTAACGCACCAATTGTTCTGATTTGTGTAGCTGTAACTTTATAAACTTTGGCCTGGAGCAGTGTGTTCAACTCTGGGCACACTGTGGAAAGAGGGCGCAGAAAAGATTCTTGAGAATGGTTCTTGCAATGAGGGAGTTCAGTTACTAGTTAATTAAGGAGAGGTTGAGAGAGTTTGATGGAGGTTCAAAATTATAGGCCATCTGGACAAAGACAAGAGGTGTAAACTTATTATTACTCCTGACTGCTGTTATTACTGTTGTTCTTCACCAAATGAAATTTTGGTAACTTGACATGTTGAAGTGGGAAGCCAGAGTTTTGGGAATCCTTTCAAAAAAACAGCAGAGGATAACTAAAAAAAACCAATAAAGGATGAGAAGATAAAATATGAGAGTAAGGTAGCTAATGATATAAAAGGATATAGCAAGAATGTTTTTAGATGTCGAAATGGTAAGACAGAGGGAAGTGTGGGCATTGGACTGTAAAGCAAGAGGCTGGAGAAATTGCAATGGGGAAGGAAGAAATTTCTGAGGAGCTGAATAGGCACTTGGCGTCAGTCTTCATGATGGAATACACTAGCAGCATAGCAGAATGTCAAAAGACTCAGGGGCACAGGTGAGTGTAGTGGCCATCATTGAGGAAACGATGCTGGGGAAGGTTTGAAGAAGGTGAGTACATCACCTGGACCAGATGGCCTACACCCTATTGTTCTGAAGGAGGCAATTGAGGAGATTGTGCAGGCATTGTTGGCGACTTTTCAGGAATCACTGCAGTCAGGGAGGGTGCCTGAGGACTGAAAAATAGCTAACGTAACATCCCTGTTTAAAAAGGAGGGAGGGAGGCAGAAGACAGGAAATTACAGGCCAGTTAGTCTGCCAGTGCTGTTGGTAAGATTTGAGAGTCCAATTATTAAGGATGAGATTGTGAAGTATGATAAAACAAGGATGGAGCCAGCATGCCTTCATCAAGGGGAGGTCATGCCTGACAAATTTGTTAGAATTCTTTGAGGAGTTATTGATGGAGAGCCAGTGGATGGGATCTATTTGGATATCCTGAAGGCCTTTGACAAGGTGCTGCATGAGGTGGGGGGGGGGGCTGCGAAATAAGATTTTAAACAAGCCCATGGTGTTCAGGGCAAACAACGGGCATGGACAGAGGATTGGCTGACTGGCAGAAAGGATTGAAGGAGTCATTTTCAGGATGGCAGCTGGTGATGAGTGAAGTTCCGCAGTGGTCAGTGTCAGGGACAAATTATTTGTGCTATATATAATGATCTGGACCAAGGAATTGAGGACATGGTTGTCAAATTTGCGGGTGACACAAAGATAGGTGGAGGGACAGGTCTTGTTGAGGAAGTGGGGAGGCTGTAGAAAGACTTGGACAGGCTAGAGAATATGCAAAGAAGTGGCAGAGTTTTTTTTATCAAATCATTTGTGGAACATTGACATCACTGGCTGGTCAGCATTTATTGCCTGTCCCTAGTTGCCTGTCAGAAAGTGGTGGTGAGCTGCCTTCTGAACTGCTGCAATCCATGTGGTGTAGATTGACCCACAATGCCTTAGGGAGGGAATTCCAGAATTTTGGCCCAGCTGTGAAGGAACGCTGATATATTTCCAAGTCAGGGTTTTGGAGAAGATCTTGAAGTGGGGATGGTCCCATGTATCTACTGCCCTTGTCCTTCTAGATGGAAGGTTTGGAATGTGCTGTCATTGGTGACTTTTGTAGATAGTGCTCACTGCTGCTGCTGAGTATTGGTGGTGGAAGGAGTGAATGCTTCTGGATGTGGCCCTAAAAAAGTGGGCTGTTTTGTCCTAGATGGTGCTGCATCCATCCAGGCAAGTGGGCAGTATGCCATCATACTCCTGCCTTAGGCCCTTGAAGATGTTGGACAGGCTTTAGTAGTCAGGAGGTGAAAGTCACTTGCCACAGTATTCTAGCCTCTGATTTACTCTTGTAGCCACTGTGTTAATATGGCAAGTCCAGTCGAGTTTCTGAACAACAGTAACCTCCCAGGATGTTGATAATGGGGAGTTCTGAATATCAAGGGGTGGTGGTTTGATTGGCTCTTATTGGAGATGGTCATCGCCTGGCATTTGTGTAGCATACATGTTACTTGCCACTTACCAGCCCAAGGCTGGATATTGTCCAGATCTTGTTGCATCTGAATATGAACCGTTTCAGCATCCGAATTGTTGCAAATGGTACTGAACACTGCAATGATCAGTAAACATCCCCACTTCTGACCCATTACGGAGGGAAGGTCATTTATGAAGCAACTGAAGATGGTTGGAGCCTAGGACACTACCCCAAAAAGCCCCTGCAGAGATATCCTGGAGCTGGACCATAATGTCAGGGTCAAAAAGCAAGGCGTTGGAAAAGCACAGAAAATCAGGCAGTATCAAAGGAGGACAATCGCCTCTCCTGCTGCTTGGATGCTGTACTTTTCCAATGCCACACCTTCTGACTCTGACTCTCCAGCATCTGCAGTCCTCACTTTCTTCTGGAATATAAATGTGGGGAAGTGTAAAGTTATGCACTTTGGTCGGAAAAACAGAGGCAGAGACCATTTTCTAAATGGAGAAAAGCTTCGGAAACCTGAAGCACAAAAAAGGCCTTCAGCCTCCGAGTTCAGGATTATCTTAAGGTTAACAATGCAGATTCAGTTGGCAGTTAGGAAGACACATACAATGTTAGCATTCATTTTGAGGGGGCTAGAATACAAGAGAGGGATGCACTGCTGAGGCCGTACAAAGCTCTAGTCAGACCATATTGAAAGCATTGACCTATTTTGGGCCCCAAATTGAAGGAAGAACTTGCTAGCATTGGGGAGATGGGGGGGTGGGGGGGAGTTCCCAGAGGAAGTTTACAGTAATGATGCCATGGATGAAAGGCTTGTTGTACTCTGTAGTCCTGATGGTATTTCAAAAGATGGTGGGGTGGGTAATCTGGAAACTTACAGAATACTGAGAGGCATGCAAAGACTGAACATGGAAATGATGTTTCCATTGGTAGGACAGACTAGGGCCCAAGGCCACAGCCTCAGAGTGAAGGGACAACCCTTTAGAACTCAGATGAGGAGTAATTTCTTCAGCCAGAGGGTGATGAATCTCTGCAACCCATTGAGGCCAAGTCATTAAGTGTATTTAGGACATATATTAAATGATTCTCTTATCAATCGAGAAATGAAGGCTCATGGGGAGAAGGTAAGAGAATGAAAGACATATCAGACATGACTGAATGGCAATCGATTTGCTGAATAGCCTAATTATACTCCTTTGTTTTATGACCTTATGGGATAAAATTCCATTCAAAGGCAGACTTGAATCAACCTCCCATTCTTCTATAATGCAAAATATGCAAGTTAGAACATAGAACATTCCAGCGCAGTATAGGCCCTTGATGTTGCGCCGACCTGTGGAACCAATCTGAAGCCCATCTAACCTACACTATTTCATTTTCATCCATATGTTTATTCAATGACCATTTAATGCCCTTAAAGTTGGCAAGTCTACTACTATTGCAGGCAGTGTGTTCCACGCCTACTGCTCTGAGTAAAGAAACTACCTCTGACATCTGTCTTATATCAATCACACCTCAATTTAAAGCTATGTCCCCTTATGCTAGCCATCACCATTTGAGGATAAAGGCTCTCACTGTCCACCCTATCTAACTTTCTGATTATCTTATACATCTCAATTAAGTCACCTCTCAACCTGGTTCTCTCACAAAAAATAGCCTCATTAGGCATTCCCTCCATACCAGGCAACATTCTGCTAAGTCTCCTCTGAACCCTTTCTAAAGCTTCCACATCGTTCCTATAATACAGTAACTGCACGCAATACTCCAAAAGTGTGGCTGCATCAGAGTTTTGTACAGTTTGCAGCATGGCGTCGTGGCTCCGAAACTCAATCCCACTACCAATAAAAACTAACACACCGTTTGCCTTCTTAACAACCCTATCAACTTGGGTGGCAACTTTCAGGGATCCACGCAGATGGATCTCTTTCAAGATCTTCCTAGTTTAACAGCAAGCTACTTAAAAGTGCAATTCTATGCGGAGGATCTTCATGGCTCACACTCAGTTCAGTATTTAGTTCTTTCTTACTTTTTTTATTAGCAACTGCAAAATTCAGAGAATGACTCTCACTAATGCTATATCGGATAACTCAGATTACTCATGTTGCTGTCATTTTACCAACACACCCAGTAAGACTGTAGCAAGTCTGGCAAAGTAGTCAGTAATTTATGATAAAGCTGTTAATGCAATCAAAGCATATTTAATGCTGCTTAAAATCAATAAGCTTCAAGAGTACACAAAGAGAGGAATGCGTGTGGCTTTCAATATTTAGGTACACAAAGACATCATAATTCATTCCAGATATCAGCAATATTATAAAAAGAGGCCAGTGTTTAGGTTTAGGTTGTAGCCAGCTCTAGCATGAACACTTGAAGTAAGGTAATCTGAATCCAACTCATTTCAAACAGAATAAGGTTTTAAGCAGTCATTTGGTAGTACAGAACTTGTACATTTCAGTGTAGCAATAAGACAGTTCAAGGCACAGCTAAGTTTTTTATAACATAGTGGTGAAAAAAGACAGAACTGTGCCGGTTTTCATTTCCAAATGTTTTGATAATGAGACACAGATTGGTTTTAATAGAAACATGTACATTCATGTTGTTGCCATGGGATCCCCAATTAGATTCCACGAGAAACACACCTTCAGTGGAATTGCAGCCACCCTTGGATCTCTTGCCACTTCCAAAATGTTGGTGGTATATTTGGTTGAATGCGTAGCTGAATATAAGAATTTCCTTACATATCTTACTGGACTTCACCTCCTGCTTAAATTCACATTTGAACTGGAACAGTCAAATGAGTTACCTTTCTTCAATGTTCTCATTGCGAGTTGGACAGGTGATTTTCTATTACAGTGTACCCTCATTGGTCAGTACACACATTGGGATTCCTACTATTCCTCATGATGCCAGAAAGACCTTATCAGAAACATTACAACTAGGGCCTGAGCCATTTGTGCACCCTGCAAACTTGATGCTGAAATAATGCACTTCAAAAACTTAACAAGGCCACCCTGATCTGATCATTTCTTTCTTTCTATCACACAAACTCCTGAAAGGTCCTAAAGTTGGTCACTCTTGTTCATGAAACCTTGGTTCCAACTCAAATTAGGAGAATTTGTCTCCACCACATCTGCTCCCAGGAGGACCAGTTCCAATACCGTACCACCCAGATGGCCTCCTTCTTCAAAGACCGCAATATCCCCCCAGACGTGATCAATGATGCCCTCCACCGCATCTCCTCCACTTCCCGCTCCTTCACCCTTGAGTCCCGCCCCTCCAATCGCCACCAGGACAGAACCCCACTGGTCCTCACCTACCACCCCACCAACCTCCATATACATCATTTCCGCCACATCCAAAACGGACCCCACCACCAGGGATAAATTTCCCTCCCCTCCCCTATCAGCATTCCGAAAAGACCACTCCCTCCGTGACTCCCTCGTCAGGTCCACACCCCCCACTAACCCAACCTCCACTCCCGGCACCTTCCCCTGCAACCACAAGAAATGCAAAACTTGCGCCCACACCTCCCCCCTTACTTCCCTCCAAGGCCCCAAGGGAGCCTTCCATATCCGCCACAAATTCACCTGCACCTCCACACACATCATTTATTGCATCCACTGCACCCGATGTGGCCTCCTCTACATCGGGGAGACAGGCCGCCTACTTGCGGAACGTTTCAGAGAACACCTCTGGGACACCCGGACCAACCAACCCAACCACCCCGTAGCCCAACACATCAACTCCCCCTCCCACACCACCAAGGACATGCAGGTCCTTGGACCCCTCCATCGCCAGACCATGGCAACACGACGGCTGGAGGAAGAGCACCTCATCTTCCGCCTAGGAACCCTCCACCCACAAGGGATGAACTCAGATTTCTCCAGTTTCCTCATTTCTCCTCCCCCCACCTTGTCTCAGTCCCAACCCTCAAACTCAGCACCACTTTCCTAACCTGCAATCTTCTTCCTGACCTCTCCGCCCCCACCCCCACTCCAGCCTATCACCCTCACCTTGACCTCATTCCACCTATCGCATTTCCAACGCCCCTCCCCCAAGTCCCTCCTCCCTACCTTTTATCTTAGCCTGCTTGGCACACTCTCCTCATTCCTGAAGAAGGGCTCATGCCCGAAACGTCGATTCTCCTGCTCCCTGGATGCTGCCTGACCTGCTGCGCTTTTTCAGCTCCAACTCAAATTACACTGGAAAGGTAAGGTATCTCAAAGATTTCAGCAGCTGTGCCATCATACTACTATGCAGTAGCAACAAGTGTGGGGTCTACCACAAACAGGAAGCGTCTGTCAAGCCTCAAAGATATTCTGCTTACCAGACAAACGAGTGAATGTCAGTGCCAGTGTGATGTCACAAATGTGCACAGTACGTCCCAAAGACTGGCACATTTTATCAAACAACATCACCCTTCAGCTGTGAGCAACAAGCAAAGTATGGGCCATATCCAAACAGCTCAAACATCTGCAACTCACAAGGCAGTGCGCAACTTTTGAGAAGATTGTGCAGTTGAACATCATCTGCTGGATAATACTAAGTGTGCTAACATTTACAGTGACAACCAATTTAGGATCATCAATCAGACTCAGCAGTGGTGCCCCGGAAATGTACCGAAAGCTGCTAGACTCATCTTTTCAGACAGAAAGAGAATGTGCTTACTCACTGGCTCTGATTCAGTTCGACAAACAGCTTTTTGTGTATTTTATTTGTTTCCTCAGGCAATACTCTGACCAGAGTCAACCTGTCTGGTTTATAAACTTAGACAAAGCTTAGCTGCTAACGATCCAAATCATTAATTGGCACATTCTCCACTGCAACACCTTTACAAATCAGGATCCACTTGCTGAAAAACCAGCACTCCTTCATGCCATACAAATGCTGGTTTTTCTCTTAACTTCGTATTCTTGCAAACGGTTGTGATGAATGCAAGAAAAAAAAGCTTTGACAAAATGTCTATTTTTTCCCAGCAACACTCAAGGTTTTAATTCTGGTGTCTAAACAGACCCTACGTTTGGCATGGTAAGCAGCCTATGATCTGCTGCTGGGAAGGGGAAAGAGATTATAACTCAGGGCAAAAAGATTCGAGAGGGGCAGATTCCACTTGCTCCTACCAATGAATACACACATGACCTCAAAGAACAATGGAGCATTGGGCTTTTACATTTGTTCAGAGAGACAGAAAGAGCACAATAACAGAGGTGAACAAGGATGTAGAATTATTATTAATTATTATTAGTGGAATTAACAACTCAACTGAAAAGTACTGTACATGGCTAGTATCTTCTGTAGTTTCCTGTCCAAACACCATACCTTGTTCATCAGAAGCACTAATCAGGATATTGCTCCGTTACAGACATAGAGATGTGCAGCACAGAAACAGACCCTTCCGTCCAACTCGTCCACACTGACCAGGTATCCCAAACAAATCTAAACCTATTGGCCAGCATTTGCTCCATATCCATCTAAGCTCTTCCTACTCATAAACCCATCCAGATGTTTTTTTAAATGTTGTAATTGTACCAGCCTCCATTATTTCCTCTGGCAGCTCATTCCATACACATACCATCCTCTGTGTGAAACATTTGCTCCTCTGGTCCCTTTTAAATCTTTCCGCTCTCACCTTTAACCTATGCCCTCTAGTTTTGAACTCCCCCCACCCCAGGGAAAAAAATCCTTCACTATTCACTTCATCCATGCCCCTCAAGATATTATAAACTTCTATAAAGTCAGCCCTCAGCTTCTGACATTCCAGCCTATTCAGCCTCTCCTTGTAGCTCAAACCCTCCAACGCTGGCAACATCCTTGTAAATCTTATCTGAATCCTTTCAAGTTCAACAACATCTTTCCGATAGGAAGGAGACCAGAATTGCATGCAATATTCCAAAAGTGGCCTAATCAATGTCCTGTATAGCTGCAACATGACCTCTCAACACCTATATTTAATCCACTGACCAATAATGGAAAGCATACCAAATGACTTCTTCACTATCCTATCTACCTGCAACACCATTTTCAAGGAGCTATGAACCTGCACTCCAAGGTTTCTTAGTTCAGCAACACTCCCAGGACCATTAAGTGTATATGTCCTGCCCTGATCTGCCTTACCTAAATTCAACACTCATGTTTATCTACATTAAATTCCATTTGCCACTCCATCAGATCAAGGTTCCATTTTACTCCGAGGTAACCTTCCTGACTGTCCACTACACCACCAATTTTGGTGTGATGTGCAAACATACTAGTTATACCTCCTGTATTCACATCCAAATTATTTACAGAAGTGACAAAAAGCAGTGGACCCAGCATCTATCCTTATGGCACACCACTGGTCACAGGCCTCCAGTCTGCAAAACAACTCTCCATCATCATCCTCTGCCTATTACCTTCAAACCAAATGATATAAATTAATTGATATACAGCCAAGGTATGTAGAGTACATTTCTACATGATTTAGATTCTTTGTTGTCCAACCCTCTGACTCCTTTTAATTCAAATAATAGAATAGTTAATTCAATTTGAAGAAGCAAACACGATTCTACTTAATTTCATGTATTTTAAATTCTGAAAAAGCTAGAAAGCTAATCTGATACTTTCAGGAAGTGTGTAAAAAAGCTGACTGAGATCAATAAGAATATTAAATGTACTTTTATTTATGCTCAGTAATCTACTTTGAAATCCCAATTCTGTCCAGCTTCCTATATTATGTGAAATTCATTGACTCCTGGACAAATACAGTAATACTTTTTCAACATAGTAACATGTTGTAGTTGTGACAAGTCTCTGTCGGTGAGCCTGGCATTAATTTATAAATTTATCAGTTATTTATAAATAACTGAGTTTTGCAAATTAAGTGCAGTGAAATTAAATGTAATTACACACAGAATCTCAGTGTAGGTACCGAGGGGAAAGAAAAGAGAAAAATAGAACAGGGCAGAAGAAATCCAGATATAGATGGTATTCTCTCTCGGGAGCCTAATAATTTGGGGTATCTTGGCTATAACCAGAATAAATTGGACAATTCCATCCATTCATTTAATTCCTCTTTTGTGATCAACAACAGAATATAGGTTGAAGAACATTTGGTGTTTGATTTCATTAGTTTGATTACTGTCACGTGTACAGAGTAATGTGCAAAGTGTTGTCTTATGTGCTTTACAGGCAGATTCATGCTGTACAAGTGCATCAGAGTAACAGAACAGAGTGCAAGATACAGGTTACAGCTGCCAAGATGGTGCAGAGAGATCAACAGTAACATTTAAGAGGTCCATTCAGAAGTCTGAAAATAGCAGGGTAGAAGCTGTCCCTGAATCTTTCCAAACGTGCATTCAAACTTTTATCTTCTGACAGATGGAAGAGAGTCTAACTTGCGTGGGAGGAGTCTTTCGTTATGAAGAAGTCAATGGATGGGAGACTGGTTTGTGTGATGGACTGAGCTGTGTTCACGACTCTCTGTAGTTTCTTTCAGACTTGGGAAGAGCAGTGGCCGTACCACGCTGATGCATCCAGTTAGGATGCTTTCTACGGTGCATTTATAAAAATTTGTAAGTGTCTTTATGGACATACTGTGTTTCCTTAGCTATAGTGTCAATGTGGGTGGGGGACCAGGGCAGATTGTTGGTGACTGTGACTCCCAAGAACTTGACAATCTCCACCTCAGCGCCTTTGATGCAGATTGGGGGCATGTCCTCCACTCCGCTTCCTTAAGTCAATGACCAGCTCCTTCATTTTGCTGGTGTTGATGGCGAGATTGTCATCTTTGTACCATGCTGTTAAGCACTCAATCTCCTTCCTATATTCCATCTCATTGTTGAAATCTAAACTACAATGGCGGTGTCATCAGCAAACTTGCGCATAAGTAGTATTGTACAGGGCTGAGTACACAGCTTTGCGGGGCACCAGTGTTAAGAATTGTCTCTCATAAATATGGCTCCATGATTAACCATCACTTTAAACAAACTGCAAAAATTAAACATACGATCTCTCACACCAATTTCTATTCATGAATCTGACTTGTTCAGTATTATCATCAATTGGGATCATAACAATATACACTTATACAGGTGATTGATGATTGGGGCAAATTCACTAATGGTAGACAACATCGCGTGCTTCTTTTTAAAAAATTGTAGCTACAAAATTAGATGTGTGCATTATAATATGAACTGTAGTCCACATTTAAATTCATTGAAATAGGAGCATAGTTATTATTAAACAAAATGTTACTAGAAAATAGAATGACTGGCCTGAATATCATTGTTACAGTGACTTGAAGATTTACCAAACTGATAAAAACCACAAATATTCGCATCCAACCTCCACTTACTGCCACCCGTCCCACAGTCTCTGAGCTCCACAGAACATCAGTTCCTACTTTCACTTCCAGATCTACTCTCGGTTGGTCATTTCCACTAAGGATGGCAATACAACTGCTCTCAGCCCTTAAGGCTTCTAGAAGGGAGAACATCAAATCTGCTCCTGACCACTTCCCAGTGGCTACTTCTCGATTGGATCTGCTCATGTAGAAATAGAGTTTGGCTTCTATACTATCTTGTATAAGCTTTTTAGTCAAATATATATGAGGGATAGGCTCTTTGGAGAATTACTGGACTGTTGCCAGACCAATTTGCATCTAGCATCTTGGAGAGAAAAAGGTGCCAGTAGAATAGTTTTTAAAAATTATAGCCCCTTTAGAGGGGAGTAAAGTGGATAGAACGTGGGATGAGTGGAGGTCCGCACCATGTTTTCAGTGAAAGGCTCAAGCTATTTTCACTCCACTGTAGCCAGCAGCAAGGATGTCAGATGCAGGTGAGAGAGAACAGGAGCCAAATATCAGGAAGCAGTTGGAACCATCCTTTTAGTCAGGAAGGAGGGATACACAAGTTGAGAAAGCACGAGGACACTCTTGCACCCACTTTAGCTGCTGGTTTATGTCAGCATCTAACTAAGTTAGAGTCCTAAAGTGCCAATGATTATAAAAGTCCCCCCTGTCTGTATCTGGCTGAGCCAGGAACTCAAACCAAAATCCCTAGTATTGAGAAAGGCTGCATAGTTCCAATATGGCAAGCCCAGTTAAACTGACAGTTTATCAATCCGTTTCAAAGGAGATTAAACGCTGGAGAAAATAAGTGGATTTCTGTTTAGAATGTCACAAATATCCCTTGACTCTGCAAATGTAGTATTCTTTGACCTGCTATTATATTGACAAGTAAAGCTCTGGCTCAAATATTAGGGATGACCTAAGTTTATGATCTATATTTTACTGATTCACTACTTAATAAAAGCAAGAAAAATGACACCTCATTATCACAAATCCTTGCTTTGGAGGGACTACACTGAACACCAGAGGAGATTTTGGGACCAATAGCCAAGCTGCTAGATTGAAACAGTTTACAGCTGCCACACACCAATTGACACTTGGTCCTACTTAAGTCTGCAAGCTGCTCTGGTTAAAACATCAGGCACAACGCTCAGCTGAATAAAAAAAAAGTGGCACCAGTTAAGTGAAATCAGTAATCGCATCAAAACAAAACCTCAAAAGAAATGAATTCCAGAGTTTTTTTTTAAAAAAAAGCAAAATATAACAGCCCCACCCTCACAGGACCACAACCTCCCAGCTCAGGCTGCATCCACTCAGTATCCGAGCCAAGCTGATCATAGTGGTTTCAGGTTCGGTCTCCAGGCAGGGCTGATCTGGAATTGCAATATTTTAACCAGCTTTAATTCAACCGACTAAAGTGGGAAATAGGACAGGAATCCATCTTCGTTGAACCAGATTCCAGCAGGGTTTTTTTTGTGCTCCTTTTTCCATTAAACGCTCCTCTGATACTCACCAAACACTTCCAGCACTAGAGAGTCAGACCGTGGTAAGTTAACAGTTGGAAAAATGTAAAGCTGGTTTGGGAAAGACAGCGAAGCAAAAATGAACACCAAATAAAAATTCTAGAGGCGCGCATCCTATCTGGATTCAAGTTTTCTTGAACTTTTTCAGATATTTGGAACTAGTTCAACAAATTCCCCATTTCAGCTCAATATTAGCTGTGGGGGAAAATGGGGTCTCAAGTATTCAGTTTCGTATTATCAACATAACTTATAGTTTCCTACGTAAAAAGTAGTTAAAGTTATGCCTTGACATGGCCAGTAAACGAACAGCAGCTTTTTCATTCAACTTGGTGTAAATATTGGACCTACCTTCCCTTTCGATGCCATTTTCCAGTCTAATCAAAACAAAAAAATAAAATTAGTGAAGCGATCACAACAAGAACGTCGGTAATAAAAACACGTCGACAAAATGTAACTTCAAAGTTTCATCTTGGTCATGATTTACTTTTTAAAATCCAAATATATAACCCAATTCTAATCTAGACAAGTTTACATCTATTCTGTGAAACTGAGCAGAGACATTCTGTACTTTTCCTCCTATTACCAATTCCTCCCCCAGACCGACGTTTGGTTTTTTAAAAAATATTAGGTATAGTAACAATGAAGGCATACTGTTTAGCCGAGCTTCTTCGGGGTTTGTGAGGCAGAAGCACAGCTGAATATCGAAAACCACTATAAGTGTGAGCTCATACTTTCCAAGTCGTACAACTCCAGCAGACCCCACCCTGCCTGAGGAAACAGTGTAAGATGAAGAGCTTCGAATGCTGGGAATTGTAGTTCTATTCGATGAAAGATTTGACAACCTTTTCCTGGAGCACCTCATTTTCCACTTGTGAACTCTGCAGGTTCCTGGACTTGATATCGAGTTCAGCAATTTCAGGGCGTGAGACCATGTCCTTATTCTCACCCACCCACACACTAAGCCACATCACGAGGACTGCTATCACACGTAAGAGGCAGTGAGGTCTGCAGATCAGAGTTGAGAGTGTGCTGCTGGAAAAGCACAGCAAGTCAGGCAGCCTGCTCCTCGGATGCTGCCTGACCTGCTGTGCGTTTCCAGCAACACACTCTCAACAACTGCTATCACACACAGCCTATTGTCAGCTGCTAATCGCCCCCATTCATTCCCCGACTGAACTTTAATCACTCCTTTGTCTGTCTAAATTTTTCTCTCTCTTTGGACTCTATCTATATCTATTGTTTACTCCTCCGTCCTCCCCCCATCTTCTGTATAAATATCAACCCTTTCTTAGCTATTATCAGTTCTAAAGGAAGGTCACCGGACCCAAAACGTTAACTCTGATTTCTCTGGTGCTGCCAGACATGAGCTTTTCCAGCAATTTCTGTTTTTGTCTTTGGGCCCTCCTCATCGTCATGGACATGCAATCCCTTTACACATCCACCCCCCCCCCCTCCAAAAAATGGTCTCAGGGCTCTCTGCTTCTTCCTGGGAAAAAGGCCTATATCATCCCCATCTACCAACACTGTCCTCTGCCTGCCCATCCTTGTCCTCACTTTGAACAACTACTTCTTTCACTACCCGCATGGGACGTTATTCCTGTCTCTTTGTGGGGTACGTAGAGCATTCCTTGTTCCAGTCCAACTCTGGTCTCTCCCCACAACTCTTGGCTTGGTGGCTCAGTGGTTAGCACTGCTGCCTCACAGCGCCAGGGATGTGAGTTTGATACTAGCCTCACAACTGTCTATGTGGAGTTTGCACATTCTCACTGTGTTGTGTGGGTTTCCTCTGGGTGCTGTTTCCTCCCACAATACAAGGATGTGCAGGTTTGGTGAATCAGCCATGTTAAATTGTCCATAGTGTTCAGGGATGTGTAGGTGCATTAGCCAGGTGTAAATGTAGAGTAATAGGGTAGGGGAATGGGTTGGTTACTCTTCGGAGGGTCGGTGTGGACTTGTTGGGCCTAATGGACTGTTCCCACATATAGGCATTCTATGATTCTATGAACTCTTTCTCCAAACATTGATGACATTATTGGTTCTGCTTCGCTTTCTCATTCAGAATTAGAAAAATTTATCAATTGTGCTTCTAATTTCCATCACCGTCACCTGACTCTTCCTTCCTCAATATTTGGTTCCATTTCTGAGGATAGACTGGCCACCAATGTCCACTACAAGACTCCTGAATCCCAACACCATGGTTGGCAGTGCCTTTAGCCATGTCCGACCCTCTTCCACATTTCTGCCTTCACACCCCCCCCTTCCCTCCCACAATGCCAATAGGGCCTCCCTTGGTCTTCATTTTCCACTCCATCAGCATTTGCATCCAAAGGATCATAGGCTGCCCTTTCCCGCCACTTTCTGCAGGATGCAAACTCCCCTCTCTTGTCAGCATTCCACAGGGACCATTTCCTCCAGGACCCCTGGCCCACTCCTCCTCCACTCCAAAAACCTCCCCACACTACCTCCCCAAGCAACTGTAGAAGGTGTAACAGTTTCCCATTTATTTCCTTCCTTCTCACTATGCAAGGCCCCAAGACACATCTTCCAAGTGAAGCAACAATTTACCTGCACTTCACTCAATCTAGTCTGCTCATTGCTGCTCACAATGTAGTCTCCTCTACATTGGGGAGATGAAGTGCAGACTGGGTGACCACCGTGGGAACACCAATGTTCTGTCCATGGAAAGAACCCCAAGCTTCCAATTGCCTGCCCCTTCAACACACCATCATGTTCCCTGGCAACATCTCTGTCTCAGGCTTACTGCAGTGTTCCAGCAAGGGTCAGCGCAGGCTTGGAAGAACAGCATCTAATTTCCCACTGGGGACCCTGCAGCCTTCAAGTTAAATAATTTGTAAGTTAAATTTAAGTTAAATATCAAGTTAAATAATTTTAGATCCTGAATATCTTCTTCCATATCATTTACCCGCCCCAGGCCCTGTTATGCCATGGGTTGCTTTTCAGCACAGCCAACCCATTTTCACCCACTCATTGTCTCCATTATCAACTTTTCTTCTTCCCTGTTTTACTATCAACCATCCTTTGTTTATCTGATTTTCTTTGTGTCCGTCTCCACCTATCCGCTCACTCCTTCTTCACCCCACCTCACCCTCTGCCCACTGTTATTAGCATAAACATTACCTTTTCCTAGCTACTATCAGTCCTGAAGAAGAATCACTGGACTCAAAACACGAACTCTGCTTGAGATGCTTCTAGACCTGCTGAGTTTCTCTAATAATTTCTCTTTTTGTTTCAGATTGTCAGCATTTGCAGTTTTTTTTTGTTTAATTATATAATTACAATGCTGCTAGTCTTTCCATTATCAGAACATTTGTTTATCTGACTTTCTAATCCACCATCCAAACTGTTAACAAAACTGTTTCGGGAAGCACAGCCTTAATCTTGTCATGCTAATTGGTCTACCTGCCTATTACAACCACTGTCTCCAACCATTCAAACAAACTTCTGAACAGGTCAATAATTTACCTTCAATTCCATGTAGTCCAACTTTATCTAACAGGGCTCTGATAAGGGACTTCATCAAATGCCTTATAGAAATACATAAAAAAATGATATCTATAAATAATCCCCTGACTACTACTTGAATTTAAAAGTACATTCGGTCTCTCATCAAGAAGGGAGGAGACAGTTTCCTCATTTCCCCTCCCCCCACCTTGTCTCAGTCAAATCCCTCGAACTCAGCACCGCCTTCCTAACCTGCAATCTTCTTCCTGACCTATCCGCCCCCACCCCCACTCTGGCCTATCACCCTCACCTTGACCTCCTTCCACCTATCACATTTCCAACGCCCCTCCCCCAAGTCCCTACCTTTTATCTTAGCCTGCTGGACACACTTTCCTCATCCTGAAGAATGGCTCATGCCCGAAACGTCGATTCTCCTGTTCCTTGGATGCTGCCTGACCTGCTGCGCTTTTCCAGCAACACATTTTCAGCTCTGATTAAGGATAGTCAACATTGCTTTGTGTGTGGGAAGTCATATCTCACGAACTTGATTGACATGATTTGGAGGTTCTGGTGTTGGAATGGGGTGTACAAAGTTAAAAATCACACAGCACCAGGTTATAATCCAACAGGTTTATTTGGAATTACTAGCTTTCTGAGCGCTGCTTTGAAACCACCTGATGAAGGAGCAGTGCTCCGAAAGCTAGTGCTTCCAAATAAACCTGCTGGATTATAACCTGGTGTCATGATTTTTAACTTGCTTGAGTTTTCTGAAGAAGTGACAAAGAGAATTCATGAAGGCAGAGTGTTGGACATTGTTTATATGGACTTTAGTAAGATGTTCAATAAAGTTCCACATGGTAGATTGGTTAATAATGTTAGATAACATGGAATACAGGGAGAACTAGCCACATGGATAGGGTAAATAGACAAGGTCTTTTCCCTGGGATGGGGGAATCCAGAACTAGAGGGCATAGGTTTAGGGTGAGAAGGGAAAGATTGAAAAGGGGACCTAAGGAGCAACGTTTTCACACAGAGAGTGGTGTGTGTGTGGAATGAACTGCCAGAGGAAGTGGTGGAGGCTGGTACAATTACAACATTTAAAAGGCATCTGAATGGGTACATGAATAGGAAGGGTTTGGAGGGATATGGACCAAGTGATGGCAAATGGGACTAGGTTAATTTAGGATATCCGGTCAGCATGGATGAGTTGGACTGAAGGGTCTGTTTCCATGCTGTACATCTCTATAATTCTTTGACTCTGAGGTTATTAGGTGAGGGTAGTGAAGAGGATGTACTCTATTTGAACTTCATTAAGGTTTTTGACAAGATCTCTCATGGCACCTGGGGCACTTTGGCACTTTGGATACAAAATTGGCTGAATGGCAGGAGGTAGACAGGAATGTGTTCTGTAGCTGGACGCCTGAGTCCAGTGGAATGTTTGCTTGTGGTGTACATTAATGGTCTAGTCATGAATGTATGAGTTTTGATCTGTATGTTCACAAACTACACATAAATTGGTGGTGTGATAAAGAGCGAGAAGAAAAGCCTTAGACTAAAGGATGATGTAGATGGACTGGTCAAATACGCAGAGTAATGGTCATTGGAACTCAATTCTGAAAAATGTGAAGAGCTGAATTTTGAGAGGCCAACAAGGCAAGGAAGTATACAATATATAGCAGGACCCTAGGAAGTGCAGAGAATGAGAGGGACTTTAGTGCACGTGTCCTCAGATCCTTGAAGTCAACAGGACAGGTGGATAGTGTGGTTAAGATGATAAGTGGCCATACTTTCTTTTTATTAGGTGCAACATTGAATACAAGAGTAGGATGGTTATGATGGAGCTGTATAAGATGTGAGGACATGGTTAGAGTACTGAGTGCCATTCTGGTTGCTATACTACAGGAAGGAAATGAAAGGGTGCAGAGGAAATCCCCCAAGATATTGCCTGGGCAGGAGGTTTCAGCTCTGAAGAGAGATTAGATAGGCTGTGGTTGTTTTCCTTGGAGCAGGAAATGCTGAGAGGAGACCTGACTGAGGTGTAAAAAGTTACTAGAGACATGGTTGGAGGATTTGAGCTACAGGGATACGATGAACAGGCTGGCACTGTTTTTCCTGGAGCATTGGAGGCTGAGGGGTGACCTTATAGAGGTTTATAAAATCATGAGGGGCATGGATAGGATAAATAAACAAGGTCTTTTCCCTGGGAAGGGGGAGTTCAGAACGAGAGGGCATGGGTTTAGGGTGAGAGGGGAAAGATATAAAAGAGACCTATCGGACAACATTTTCACGCAGAGGGTGGTATGTTTATGGAATGAGCTGCCAGAGGAAGTGGTGAAGGCTAGTAAGATTGCAACATTTAAAAGGCATCTGGATGGGTATGTGAATAGGAAGGGTTTGGAGGGTTATGGGCTGGGTGCTGGCAAGTGGGACCAGATTGGGTTGGGATATCTGGTCAGCATGGACGAGTTGGACCGAAGGGTCTGTTTCTGTGCTGTACATCTCTATGACTCTATGACATAGAAATGAAGAAACATTTTTAAAAACTGAAAGAACTGTGAATGCTATAAATCAGAGACAGAGACAGGAATTGCTGGAAAAGCTTAGTAGGTCTGGCAGCATCTGTGGAGAGAAGTCAGGATTAACGTATCGGATTGAGTGAGCCTTCCTCAGAACAGAAAAGAAACTTTTCTCTTTGATAGAGGGGTCAATAACCAGGAGGCATAGATTTAAGGTAAAGGGCAGTAGGTTTTGATGGGATTTAACGAAGAATATTTTTCAGCTAGAAGGAGATGAGGATCTAGAAACTACTGCCAGAAAGGGTGGTAGAGGCAGCAGCCATCATCAATATTTAAGAAATATTTAGGCAATCACTTTAAATACAACAGCATGCTAGGCTATAGGCCAAGTGCTGGAAAATGGGACTTAAATAGATAGATACCTGATGACCACCATGGGCAAGATGGGCTAAATAGTTTCTTTCTGTCCTGTAAAACTCGATGACACTAATTTGCTAGAGCTCTTTGAGGATAGAAGAAGCAGAGTTGGTAATGGGGAATTGGTAGATGCACCGTATTCAGATTTCCATAAGGCATTCAAAAAGGTGCACAAGACAGGAGCTCCTGGTAAAGGGAGTAATGTATTCGCATGGACTGCAGATCGGTCTACACTAATCGTCTTTTTCAAGTTGGAAAAGCATAATTAATGGAGTGTCACGAGGACCAATCCTAGAGCCTCAATTATTTACTATCTGTATTAATGCTTAGAGTAAAGTGTAGCCATATTTGTTGATGATACAACATTAGGTGTGAACACATGTTGTAATGAGGGTATAAGGAGTCTTCAAGGGATATAGATAGATTGAGTGAGCTAGCAAAAACTTTGGCAGATGGAGTTCAATGTAGCAAAATCTAAGATAAACAGCAGACTTTTATTTTAAATGAAGAGAGACACCAAAAAGAAACTGCAGTACAAAGGGATCTGGGTGTTCTTGTACATGTATAAGAAAAGAGTCTCCCATACACACACACATAAGTGTGTATCTCCCATACACATGTAGTAGAATAGATATGAATTAGTTGACTGAGAATGCTTACATAACGCTTATTCAAGTAGAGCAATGTGGTCCACTGACTATGTTGAAATGGCTGACACTCTGTGATATTTCAGTTAGGCCACAGTACCCATGCACCCTGACCATAAGATAGCTGGTTGACAAGATTAGACTGGGCGAGAATGAGTACTGTAAATGCTGGAGATCAACGTCGAAGAGTGTGGTGCCGATCAGGCAGCATCCGAGAAGCAGGAGAGTCGACGTTTTGAGCATAAGCTCTTCACCAGGAAGAGCTTATGCTTGAAACGCTGATTCTCCTGTTCTTCGGATGCTGCCTCACCCAAGGTTAGACTGGATGATAGGACAGGGATAGCTGACAAAGTAGACAGCTGATTAAATTATCAGACTAAAATGACAGCACCGTAGAACGGGGTTGGTGACAAGCTGCTGACCATTGCTAAACGAGTTGTTTATTTCTGTCGAAAACGTTGTAACTCGTGCTCGTGAATCAGTGAGCTCATTATTCCTGCATGTCTATCTTATACTCCTCTCCCTGCATTTACCAATCACCGCTTATAATAAACCGTTCGATTCGCTTTAACGAGCTCCTCTGCCTCTGAGTTGTGACCGCCTGTGTGAAGGTCGCTCTTACAGCATGTAACACAGAAAGGCAGGCACAGCAAGGAATGAAGAAGTCAAATGGATGTTGGCCTTTATTGCTTGGAAATTGGAGCTTAAAACAGGGATGTCTTGTTACAATTGCATAGTGTTTTAGTTGGCCACACCTGGAGTATTGTGTTTTGGTTCTCACATTTAAGAAAGGATATATTGGCATTGGAGGCAGTTCTAACAGAGATTCACTCAGCTGGCTCCTGGGATGAAGAAGTTAACTTTTCAAGAATGACTAGGCCTTCATTAGTGCTTTTAAGAATAAGGAGAGACATGATTAAAACAAAGAAGATTATGAGGGGGCTTTAGAGGGTAGATTTCCACTTATAGGTAAATCTCATCATAGGGACCATAGTTGCGACACAAGTAGACACTCAAAACTGGGAGGCAGAGGATTTTTTCTCTCATAGAGGGTAGCAAATGTCCGGAGTTCCCTATCACAGAGAGTTGTGGGTTCACTACAAATATATAAGGGGAAGGTGGATGTATTTTTGAAATATTTGAGAGAGTTGGGCTTATAAAGAGGTGACATAAAAGAGGAGTTGAGGCCTGGGACAGATCCTGTTGAGTGGTAGGGCAAGTGTAAGATTCCAAACAGCTTCCTCCTGCTCCTATAATGTACCTATGTTCATCAGGCATGATGTACCCAGTTACAGTCTTTTCCTGACCTTTTGGGATCAGCTGAAAGATGTTCTGTCACTCTATCATTTGTTATAAATTCTAGAAATGTTTCAGTAATAGATATTTAGCCTAATTGGTGTCCCAGTCCCTAATCTCCTTCCTTTTAAATAGGAGTATACTATGCACAGTTTTAAAATCTAGAAGTAGAATTCTTGAATCAAAAGAAATTTGGGAGTTTGTACCTTTCTCACCTATGCCGTGGGATTGAAACAGTCTGATCCTAGGCGATTGACATTCTTTAATGCCATTAATGTCTTTGTTAATATTATTTTGCTTACACTAATTTTGCTGAGACTTTGTTTGGTTATTAATTTCCTTGGTACTTCTGGCATGCTGACCTCTTCCTGTACTGTGAAAAGAGATGCAAAAGTAACTATTAACTAAAACATCTTTTCTAACTGATTCGGCTGTATTGGACATTGGTTATGCCACTGTTGGAATATTGCGTGCAATTCTGGTCTCCTTCCTATCGAAAGGATGTCGTGAAACTTGAAACTGTTCAGAAAAGATTTACAAGAATGTTGCCAGGGTTGGAGGATTTGAGCTATAGGGAGAGGCTGAATAGGCAGGGGCTGTTTTCCCTGGAGCGTCGGAGGCTGAGGGGCGACCTTATAGAGGTTTACAAAATCATGAGGGTCATGGATAGGGTAAATAGGCAAAGTCTTTTCCTTGGGGTGGGGGAGTCCAGAACCAGAGGGCATAGGGTTTGGGTGAGAGGGGAAAGATATAAAAGAGACCTAAGGGGCAACTTTTTCATGCAGAGGGTGGTACGTGTATGGAATGAGCTGCCAGAGGAAGTGATGGAGGATGGTACAATTGCAACATTTAAAAGGCAACTGGATGGGTGTCTGAATAGGAAGGGTTTGGAGGGATATGGCTGGGTGTTAGCTTGGGATATCTGGTCGGTATGGATGTGTTGGATCGAAGAGCCTGTTTCCATGCTGTACATCTCTATGATCGTCTGACTCTATAAAATCTGAGGATACGTTCCTATATTCAGTAAACTGTCAACAGATTAGACAAGCAACAGCCGATGTCCCAGACATCACCACCATCATCCTTGGGCATATTCTGTTGCACTAAAAATGCTGTCCCTCCAGAGTTAGCAAATTAGTGGTAGAGTTTCTTTTTTTGTGCTGTATGACTATGACCGGCCCTGATCTGGTCCATGGCCATGTTTTCCGAGGTTCACAATCCCTGGAATATGAAACTGCAGGCCGTAGCGGCACAGCTGCAACTTGTTACTGATGCACAGGCCTTAGCAACTCACCAAGCTATGTCTGCTCTGGGTTTTTCCAGACACTGTCCTCATCCACGTACACACACAGACACACATACAAACACACAGAGACAGACGGACACGCGCGCACACACACAGACACGCGTGCATGCACACACACACAGACACACGCGCACACACACACACACACACCTCTAATCTTGTGCAGCTACATCAAGCAAATACTGCTTGTGAGCTCTTCAACCCCCATTGTCTCAGTTTTGCTGAAGTATTAATACTTGCAGGCTTCTTCTGTGTTCTCATATCTTCCCCAAACAAAACCTCAACAATTTCCCCACTCTCAGTAGCTCTCCCAGTACTTTTAGTCTTGACTCCAACTCTTAGTTGCTTACTAATTGCGAAAACTTCCGCTGAGTTTGTACTAACAGAACAGAGCCAGCCACCTCCTCTTGACTTCTCACTAAATTCTCCCCTGTGCAGAGATCTGTGTAGTTCAGCTGTCTTCCCATTAGAACTGCTAACTGCTACATTCCCAAAATGGAGTCTTTTTGTCTTTCTTTCCCTTACTTACAGACCTCAGTCCTTGTCTGTTTCAAATGTTTTATAAGACATTAAATACTTGAGGAAATTTACATGTACTTAATGATATTTCACAAATGGAGCTATATTTAATGCAGTGAGCCATGGAACTATTATGTTTAAACTTAATTTTGCTTCATCTTAAACTGGCACCTGTGGTTTGCCTAGATGAGGTGAGCTGGCATGGAAAGTATAAGGGTAGGGAAAGGGGAGTGAAGTGGCTTGACTTGGCATGAAGTTGGTATAGGGAGCTATAAGAGGCTAAGGGATTAGTGGGAGGTGTGTTGGTGTAGAGGGTGTGAGCGGAAGATGGGTACGTGTAGAGGACACAGGTTGGCATGCGGGATGTGGGTGCTCATTGGGGACAAGGGAAGGCCATGGTTTAGCATGAGAATATGAGGCTGCTCCAAGTGTGAGGGAGACTTGGGTTGGCACAACATGGCACGTATGTTTGAGGAGCGTTGATGGCAGGGAAACTGACAGTGTATGAGTTAGGACTAGAGAGCCCATTGGTTTCCTAAGAATTTATTGCAGTTGTTCCCATAAACAATGAAGGCCATTTAAACAACCCATTTAGCAGGCTTTGTGGCTCTGTCCATGCATGCCTTAAGACATAGCACAGATTGGATTTGGGCCCATTTTCCCAAGGTAGGTGCATCAGGTAAGGAACGTACCCAATATGGACTGCCCTGCTTCAGCAACAAAATTCCAGCCTTTCACACAATCCAACAATAAACTGCATTATCAAATCATATGATTCTTTACCAGTTCACAATTCACTATAAGAATTCAGGTACCAAATTTCACAATGCCAGCATGACTATAGCAAACAGCAATTTACTCAACATTCTATCCTTTTATTTATACATTTCACGAATACTATTGTAATGATGGATCAGAATCTGAAAATACTTCCAGATGTACAGAACAACCTCCATTATCCAAACGAGACGGGCAGGGAGTAACTTGTGTGGATAACTGATCGGGGTTTCCTGTGGCGATGGCAACAGCAGGGACAGGGTTCCCGTGGCGACGGCAATAGCAGGGACAGGGTTCCCATGGCAACGGCAATAGCAGGGACAGGGTTCCCGTGGCGACGGCAATAGCAGGGACAGGGTTCCCGTGGCGACCATATTCCTGCTCCCGCTGCCAGCCCAGGCTGCCTGCTCTCGCAATGCTTTGATTTAAATTTAATAAAATTTTCGCGGGACCTTGATATATTGTTCGGATAATCCGAAATTCGGATAATTGATGTTTGGATAACCGAGGTTGTTCTGTATTGAACTACTAATTCCCACTTAGTCTTTTTTAAAAGACTAATACAGTAAAAGGTTGTCAGTGAATGTAAATTCAGAAAGGGTAAAAGGAAGAGATAACTAAAAGCAGACTACACCTCCCCCAAGGAAGCCATCTCCTGCAGACATATTTTTGTTTTAGTTGAAAAATGTGGTTTTGGAAAAACACAGCAGGTCAGGCAGCATCCAAGGAGCAGGAGAGTCAATGTTTCGGGCATAAGCCCTTCATCAGGAATTAAGTATTTGTGTTTTTCCTTCCAGGGTCAAATAGATGGCATTAAAATCTGACTCTAACCCCAATCTGTGTATATTGGTAGCCTGAGATATTAGAATGTGGACGAGTGTGCTGTGAGGGTCATACGTTGCGAACAGCCATTAAACATACCTGCAAGTGAATGAGGAAAACAACATTTCTCACTCTGAAAGCTGCCTGCCAGCCACCATTGAAAAGAATCAGGTTGAGAGAATTTCAACCTGTAAAACCAAGAATCTTGAAATTGAATATTGAACTGTCAACATCAATGCTACCAATACCATAACATTTTCCTGTCTACTTTTCTTGAACAACCCAGAAACTGATCCATGTGGTCTTTTAAAACATTTTTTGGACCCTTATTCCTAATCTGTGTATGTGTGATGCATTCTTCTTGCCAATTTTTCGATGACCTCAGACACATGTAGCTAAGTAATTTTTTTTACTATTCAACTTCCTCTGCCTACAAGATGCATTGCAGAAATTCGCCAAAGATCCTGAGACTGCACTTTCCAAGCCCCTAACCACAGCCATCTAGGGCAACAAACCCTGCATCTAGGAATGCCAGACCCTGCAATTTCCCCTCCAAGTCACTCACCATCCAGACTCTGAAATACTGTATATTGCTGCTCTTTCAGTGTCGCTGGGTCTCAATCCTGGAGTGCATCTACTTGCAGCACACTTTCTCAAGGGAGGCAAGCATCGGGCAATAAATGTTGGCCCAGCCATCCGTACCCACATCCCATGAGTGAACAACAAAATTTTAATAAGTCATAGAATCATCGGTTGCAGCACATAAAGAGGCTAGCTGGTCCATCGTGACAATGCTAGCTCTCGACAAAAGCAACTCTGTAAGTCTCACCCCTCCTCCTCCCTATCTCCATGCCTTTACAAATAATTTATCTTCAGTTGTTTATTGAATTGTCTTTCGAAAGCGCCATTTGCAGCTGCACCTGTCACACTCTCAGGTACTGCATTCCAGATCATAACCACTTGCTGTTGAGAAAAGTTCTGCCTCCTGTCACTGGTGCTTCTTTCATTAATAATCTTCAATCGGTTTCCTCCGATTCTTTGCTTTTCTGCAAATGGCTGCCGTTTTACTGTGTCTGTCCTGCCTTCTCATGATTTTGAGTGGTTCTATTAAATCTTCGCTCAGCCTTCATTTCTCTAAGGAGAAGAATGCCAGCTCTTCAAATCTAGCCACATAATTGAGGGTTCGTCATCTTTTGGAATTTTCTCGTAGACCTCTTCTGCAGCGTTTATTAAAGCTTTTGCATCATTCCTTAAGCGCACTGCCCAAATTAAACATAATGATGGAGTGCATCAATTCAAGAAGGGATTGGCAATAAATGCTAGCCTAACGCAGCAACACCTACTTCAGGGGAACCCACTGAGCCTTAGATGACATTTTCCTTAACATCATTACGACTCATTGGGGTAGTGCACTGAAAATCAAGCACCACGATTCCTAGCACTACCACACATCTGAAAATTTGAATCAAGTACCAAATTACCCCATTTTATCTAAGAGCCGAATTCAGTTAAAGAATATGCACACCTGATTTTCCTCTAACAAGAAAATAGCTACTTATTGTAATCAGACTGTTTTTAAACTAAGGGCAGGAAAGAGACATGAATTACTAACTTATAATTGGAATTTAAACTCTACACCTTTTTAAAATTCACATACAAATATAAACAGACACACAAAGAGACAAGATGAGTCACAGGTATTATGAGAGGGGGAGGAGAAACAGAGTTATTGTTCTGAGACCAGTTTGGCTCACTGCTGCTGATGAGCTGTTTTCTGTCAGTTCCATTAGTTTCCTTTCAACTCTTAAATGAGCAGACAAGGTTTATCAGTGTGCTGATTCTCAGGTTAAGAATTTGCAGTGCCAAGTCTCTAAAGCCTTTGTTTTTAATAAATTTTTCCCTCTCATTAGGAGATTTGCAGACACAGCATTTTACAGGGAAAACAATTAGTAGGAGATTTTATGTTGCTTCTTCACACACAGACAGAGAGAGAAAAAGAGAGAGAGATGTACATGCTTTCTCTTTGCATGGGAAAAGCTGTTCCACTATTTCTCAAACACAAGGTTGGAGCCACTGTCTGAGGAACCAGTCAAGAAGTTGTTACTATGCTGCACTCTCTTGAATGCACAACAACAACTGAAAACCAACTTGGGTTATTGAGTCATGGAAACAGACCCTTCGGTCCAACTTATCCATGCCGACCAGATATCCTAAATTAATCTCGTCCCATTTGCCAGGACTTGGCCCATTTCCCTCTTAAACCCATCCTATTCAGATACCCGTCCAGATGCCTTTTAAATGTTGTAATTATACCAGCGTCCACGAATTCCCCTGGCAGCGCATTCCATACACCCACCAACCTCTGTGTGAAAACGTTGCCTCTTAGGTCCCTTTTAAATCTTTCCCCTCTCACCCTAAACCTATGCCCTCTAGTTCTGGACTCCCCCAACCCAGGGAAAAGACCTTGTTTATTTACCCTATTCATGCCCCTCATGGTTTTATAAACCTCTATAAGGTCACCCCTCAGCGTCCGACGCTCCAGGAAAAACAGCCCCAGCCTGTTCAGCCTCTCCCTGTAGCTCAATCCTCCAACCCTGGCAACATCCTGCTAAGATTTACTTTGCCAAAATGCAGCACCTCACATTTATCTAAATTCAACTCCATCAGCCATTCCTTGACCCATTGGCCCATCTGATCAAGATCCCATTGTACTCTGAGGTAACCTTCTTCGCTGTCCACTACACCTCCAATTTTGGTGTCATCTACAAACTTACTAACTAAACCTCCTATGTTCACATCCAAATCATTTATACAAATGATGAAAAGCAATGGACACCGATCATTGTGGCGCTCCACTGATCACAGGCCTCCAGTCTGAAAAGCAACCCTCCACCACCACCCTCTGTCTTCTACCTTCAAGTCAGTTCTGTATCCAAATGACTAGTTCTCCCTATATTCCATGAGCTCTAACCTTTCTAACCAGTCTACCATGAGGAATTTTGTCTAACACCTTACTGAAGTCCATATAGATCACGTCTACCACTCTGCCATCATCAATTCTCTTTGTTGCTTCTTCAAAAGACAAAATCAAGCTTCTGAGACATGATTTCCCACACACAAAGCCATGTTGACTATCCCTAATCAGTCCTTGCCTTTCCAAATACATGTACATCCTGTCCCTCAGGATTCCCTCCAACAACTTGCCCACCACCAACATTAGGCTCACTTGTCTGTAGTTCCCTGGCTTGTCCTTACCACCTTTTTTAAACAGCGGCACCACGTTAGCCACCCTCCAGTCTTCTAGCACGTCACCTGTGACTATCGATGATCCTATTATCTCAGCAAGGGGCCCAGCAATCACTTTCCTAGCTTCCCACAGAGTTCTAGGGTACACCTGATCCTATTCTCTCTCTGGTTACCCTTTCATCCTTAATGTATTTATAAATCTCTTGTGATTCTCCTTAACCCTATTGGCCAAAGCTATCTCATGTCCCTTTTTGCCCTCCTGATTTCTCTTATAAGTATATTCTTACTGCCTTTATACTCTTCTAAGGATTCACTCGATCTCTGCTGTTTACAACTGACAAATTCTTCCTCCTTTACCTTAACCGAAACCTCAATTTCTCTAGGCATCTAGCATTCCCTACCAGCCTTGCCTTTCACCCGAGCAGGAATGTACTGATTCTGGACTCCCATTATCTCATTTATGAAGGCTTTACCTGTGAACATCTGCCCCCAATCAGCTTTTGAAAGTTCTTGCCTAATACCATCAAAATTGGCCTTTCTCCAATTTAGAACTTTAACTTTTAGATTGAGTCTGTCCTTTTCCATCACTATTTTAAATCTAATATAGTTATGGTCGCTGGCCCCAAAGTGCTTCCCCACTGACACCTCAGTCACTTGCCTTGCCTTATTTCCCAAGTATAGTTCAGGTTTTGCACATTCTCTTGTAGGTATCTCCATATACATGTTCTTGTACAGACTTAACAAATTCCTCTCCATTTTAAACCCTGAACACTATGGCAGTCCCAGTCTATGTTTGGAAAGTTAAAATCCCCTACCATAACCACTCTATTATTCTTACAGATAACTGAGATCTCTTTATAAATTTGTTTCTCAATTTCTCGCTGACTATTGGGGGATCTATAATACAATCCCAATAAGGTAATCATTCTTTTCTTATTTCTCAGTTCTGCTCAAATAACTTCCCTGGACGTACTCCCAGGATTATCCTCCCTCAGTACAGCTGTAACATTATCCCTTATCAAAAATGCTACTCCCCTTCTCTCTTGCACCCCCTTCTATCCTTCCTGTAGCATTTGTATCCTGGAATCACAGGTCGGCGCAATATCGAGGGCCGAAGGTCCTGTTCTGCGCTGTATTGTTCTATATTCTATGTTCTATGAATATTAAGCTGCCAGTTCTGTCCATCCCTAAGCCACATCTCTGTACTACTATGATATCCCAATCCCATCTTTCTCACCGTGCCTTCAGTTCATCTGCCTCTTGAATTGAAATAAATGCAGTTTAATATAACTCATTCTCTGCTTTGTTCCTGCCTGCCCTGACTGTTTGACTTGCTCCCTTTCCAAACTATACGAGTCTCAGACTGATCTCATTCCTCACTGTCGGAAATGTTTATCGTGAGGGAGCATAATTTTAAGGTTGGAGGAAGGTTTAGGAAGATGTCAGAAGTCAGTTCTTTACATAGAGAGTGGTGGGTAGGTGGAATGCACTACCAGCAGTGGTGATAGAGTCAGATACATTAGAGACACTTAAGTGACTGTTGGATAGGCACATAGAAGTTAGTACAATGAAGGGTATGCAGGTTAGTCTGATCCTAGAGTAGGATAGAAGGCCAGCACAATATTGAGGGCCAAATGGTATGTACTGTGCTATACTGTTCTATGTTCTATGTTCCAAAGTCTACTTTTGCACCTTAAGATTTTATAGAAAAGAGCACAGTCTTACTATTCTAAAAAAACACTGCAAATGTTTTATGTTTTTTAAAATTTTAGTCAAGAGTCAGATCTCAATAAAACATATAACCAAAAAGAACCCACTCAGGAATAAAAGAATGACTAGAGTAAGATGAGGAAGTGGGAATTTGTGTGTGAATCTGAGGACATAGGGGAAGCGCTTAACGAATACATTTCATCAGTATTCACATTGGAAAAGGGCAATGTTAGTGAGAATACACAGATACAGGCAACACGATTAGATGGGATTAAGGTTGACAAAGAGGAGGTTTTAGCAATTTTGGAAGATCTGCAAATAGATAAGACCCCTGGGCCAGATGGGATTTATCCTCAGATTCTATGGGAAGACAGGGAGGAGATTGCAGAGCCTTTGGCTTTGATCTTCATGTCATCATTGATGACAGGAGTAGCGCCAGAAGATTGGAGGATAGCAAATGTTGTTCCCTTGTTTAAGAAGGGGAATCAGGACAACCCTGGTAACTATAGGCCAGTGAGCCTTACTTCGGTTGTGGGTAAGGTTTTGTAAAAAGGTTATCAGAGATAGGATTTATAATGTGGAAAGGAATAATTTGATTAGGGTAGTCAATACAGTTTTGTGAAGGGTAGGTCACGCCTCACTAACCTTATTGAGTTCTTCAAGGAGGTGACCAAACAGGTGGATGAAGGTAAAGTGGTTGATGTGGTGTATATGAACTTCAGTAAGGCGTTTGATAAGGTTCCATTGCACAAAAAAAAACAGTTTTGGGATTGAAGGTGATTTAGTGGTTTGGATCAGAAATTGGCTGAAAGAAGACAGAAGGTGCTGGTTGATGGGAAATGTTTATCCTGGAGCTCAGTTAATAGTGGGGAACCACAAGGATCTGTTTTGGGGCCACTGCTGTGTGTCATTTTCATAAATGATCTGGATGTGGGCATCGAAGGTTGGGTTAGTAAATTTGCAGATGACACTAAGGTAGGCAGAGTTGTGGATAGTGCCGAAGGATGTAGTGGGTTACAGAGGGACATAGATAAGATGCAGAGCTGGGCTGAGAAGTGGCAAATGGAGTTTAATGCGGACAAGTGTGAGGTAGTTCACTTTGGAAGAAGTAACAGCAATGCAGAGTACTGAGCTAATGGTAAAATTCTTGGCAGTGTAAATGAACAGAGAGATCTCGGTGTCCAGGTGCATAAATCCCTGAAAGTTGCCACCCAGGTTGATAGGGTTGTTAGGAAGGCATATAGTGTGTTGGCATTTATTGTTAGGGGGATTGAGTTTCGGAGCCATGAGGTCATGCTTCAGCTGTACAAGACACTGGTAAGGCCGCACCTAGAGTATTGCGTGCAGTTCTGGTCATCGCATTATCGGAAGGATGTGGAAGCTTTGGAAAGAGTGCAGAGGAGATTTACTAGGATGTTACCTGGCATAGAAGGAGGGTCTTATGAAGAAAGGCTGAGGGAACTGAGGCTGTTTTCATCAGAGAGAAGAAGGTTCAGAGGTGACTTATAAAACATATAAGATAATCAGAGGGTTAGATAGGGTGGACAATGAGAGCCTTTTTCCTCAGTTGGTGAAGGCTAACACAAGGGGATATAGCTTTAAATTGAGGGATGATTGATATAGGACAGATATCAGGGGTAGTTTCTTCACTCAGAGAGTAGTAGGGGCACGGAATGGCCTGCCTGCAACAGTACTAGACTCGCTGACATTAAGGGCGTTTAAATGGGCATTGGACATAGATATGGATAATAATGGAACGGTTAGATGGGCATCAGGTTATTTTCACAGGTCGGCACAACATCGAGGGCCGAAAAGCCTGGACTGTTCAAAGTTTGTGAGAAGATTTGTAGCTCGGGTGCTCGTTGTTGTGGTTCTGTTCGCCGAGCTGGGAATTTGTCTTGCAAACATTTCGTCCCCTGTCTAGGTGACATCCTCAGTGCTTGGGAGCCTCCTGTGAAGCACTTCTGTGTTGTTTCCTCCGGCATTTATAGTGGCCTGTCTCTGCCACTTCTGGTTGTCAGTTCCAGCTGTCCGCTGTAGTGGCCGGTATATTGGGTCCAGGTCGATGTGTTTGTTGATAGAGTCTGTGGATGAGTGCCATGCCTCTAGGAATTCCCTGGCTATTCTCTGTTTGGCTTGCCCTATAATGGTAGTGTTGTCCCAGTTGAATTCATGTTGCTTGTCATCTGTGTGTGTGGCTACTAAGGATAGCTGGTTGTGACGACAAGCAACATGAATTCGACTGGGACAACACTACCATTATAGGGCTAGCCAAACAGAGAACAGCCAGGGAATTCCTAGAGGCATGGCACTCATCCACAGACTCTATCAACAAACACATCAACCTGGACCCAATATACCGGCCACTACAGCGGACAGCTCAAACTGACAACCGGAAGCGGCAGAGACAGGCCACTATAAATACCGGAGGAAACAGCACAGAAGCGCTTCACAGGAGGCTCCCAAGCACTGAGGATGTCACCTAGACAGGGGATGAAACGTTTGCAAGACAAATTCCCAGCTCGGCAAACAGAACCACAACAGCCTGGACTGTTTCTATGTCCTATTCAGTACTTAAAAAAAAGACAGCAAGGTTACACTTAAAAACCATGCACTTATCTGCTCTCTCTCACACAGGTTCCTCCAAGGTCAGCTGTCAATTTCACTGTTTGTTAAATTTTCTTAGATGCACTCCGAAATCTAGAAATACTATCTGTGGTCAAAACTAACCTGCACACACATACCCTTACACAATGTGTATCGCTTCTCACCCACTGTTCAAATAAAGTAATACCTGCAGATAAATCATCTTCAGACTGCAAATCACCTCTTTCAGTCTCTTGGTTTAAAGCAGTATCTTTCACCACATTTTTAATACACAATCTGATAAAAATTGGTCTTTACAATGCACAGCAACTTATATTTCATATTGAAATTTATTTACTAAAATATTAGGACATTTTAAATTTCAATTAGCAATGAAGCATTTGCACAAACATTAAAAGTTTATGGAAGTGTTTACATGTTTAAGTTTGAACAATTAAGTATCCCTAAAACACTTGATTTTTTAATGTTAAATTTCTGCAATGATGGAATGAAAATGGACATTTTTAAGGCAATCACCACTATAATGACAAAACAAAGCTATGCATTAGGTTATCAGTAACATACATGACAATATTGTTTTTGTTGCTTCCTCATTGTTACGTTCCTATAATGTTAACTGTATACTTTTGAACAGGATATTTTGCAATTTTCTTAATTGCAACACATTCATCAACTATTGCAACTTGGGAAATTATTAGGTAATGCATAAAATATTCCCAGTTGGATCTGTAAGTACCCAACTAGATTGCGTTATTAAACACTTTTAATAATCAGTTCTCTGTTACAATTAAGTATCAAATAGATCTAGGTAACAAAAAATATTCCACAAATGAAACAATTTAAGTTCATTATAAAGAATACATTTACAGTATGAAACATTATCATGAAACAAAGCGTAGTTATTCATATATAATCATCAAATGTCTAATAAATCATATTTAGAAAGGAAATCATTTTACAGAGAGGATATAGCGCCAAAGCTAATAATATATAGTGAAGTGAAATATCCACGCTTCATTCACCCCAGTTGAGAATGAAATAATCTAAATTGTAATCTATTCCTATTTTTCATATCATTAGCATCTAGAATATTGTTCTACAGTTATATAGTAAAATAATGAGATCAGAAGGAAAATTATTTCAATCTTCAAGTGGGTCCATTCACAGACAAAGTTGCATTTAATATTTATGTAATATTAGTAAAAGTTTCATGACTTGCTTATGATGAATCACAGAATTTATAAGAACACAACAAGTTAGACAGAGCTGCTAGTGATTAACAATCCCTGAGGGATAGTCCTGGGATGTGACAGTGGTTTCTGGCTCTAGCAGGGTTCCCAGTCAAGGAATGATGTCCCACAGATGTTGAAGAAGCACGTTCTAGAAATGCTGAACAGAATCCTCAATGTAAATACTCGCAACATCCTTGTAAATCTTTTCTGAACTCTTTTAAGTTTCACAACATCTTTCCAATAGGAAGATCGGAATTGCACGCAATATTCCAAAAGTAGCCTAAACAATGTCCTGTACAGCCGCAACATGACCTCCCAACTCCAAATGCCTTCTTCACTATCCTAACCACCTGCGACTCCACTTTCAAGGAATTATGAACCTAGACTCCAAGGTCTCTTTATTCAGCAGAACTCCCTAGGGCCTTACCATTAAGTTTTATTGCCCTGTCCTCATGAATCATCTTTGTTACTTCCTCAAAAAACTCAATTAAGTTTGTGAGACATGACCTTCCCTGCATAAAGCCATGCTGCCTATCACTAATAAGTCCATCAGGTCCCAGGGACTTCACTATATTAATGCTTTTCAAAACACCAACACCACCGTTTTTACATTGGTATGCCCCAGAATGTCAACATACCCCTCCCAAGACTCACCAACCATCACGTCCTTCTCTGTCGATGTATAGGATTTGTTAATGACTCCATCCACTTCCTCCAGCTCCATGCATACATTCCCCCTTTGTCCTTGAATGGGTCTATCCTTTCCCGAGCTACTCTCTTGCTCCTGATATGTGCATAAAAAGCTTTGGGACAATCCTTAATTCTGTTTGTCAAAAACTATTGCTCCCAATCTACATTCCCCAGTTCCTGCCCAATATTGCGATAATTAGCCTTGCTCCAATTCAGTGCTTGCACCTGAGGACTAACCTTATTCTTAATCCACAAATTCCCGAAACAGTCCCCCTCTGATACTTTGATCCCCTGGCCAGGCTCATTCCCCAATACCAGGTCTCGTAAGGCCCCTTCCCTAGTTAGACTATTTACATACTGTTTCAAAGAACCACTCTGGACACACCCATCAAATTCTCCTCCATTCAAGCTCCTGGTACTGAAAGAATCATAATCAATACAGGGGAAGTTAAAATTAGTTACCAGAACAATCCTTTTGTTTTCACATTTTTCCATAATCTGTCTACACATCTGTTCCTCCACCACCCATTGGCTGTTGGGAGGCGTGAAGAACAATCCTGATGAAGGACTTTTGCCTGAAACGTCGATTTTCCTGCTCCTCGGATGCTGCCTAACCTGCTGTGCTTTTCCAGCACCACTCTAATCTTGACTCTAATCTCCAGCATCTGCCCTGAAGTATAATCCTATCAAAGTGATTTCACCCTCCCTATTCCTGAGCTCTACCCATATGGCCTCACTGAATGAACCCTCAAATGTGTCTTCCCTCAATACAGCTGTGATATTCTCCCTGGTCAGCAATGAAATTCCTCCACCTCTTTTACATCCCTCTCTATCTCACCTGCAACAATTAAATCCTGGAATGTTAAGCTGCCAGTCTTGTCTCTCTTTCAACCAAGTCTCTGTAATAGCTACAACATCATAGCTATATGTATTAATCAAAACTCTAAGTTCATCTGCCATACCTGTCACACTCCTCGTATTATAACAAATGCACTTCTGACCACCCATCCTGCTGTGTTAAATAACATCCCCATTTGTTCTTCCTCTTAACTTTGTTGACCTTAGTCTCTAACCCTTCCTTGGTCATTTTACTTGCTGCTCTACTGCTCTGGTTACTGCTTCCTGAACCATATTAGTTCAAAACCTCCTGAGTGACACTAGCAAATCTCCCTGCCAGGATATTGGTGCCCCTCCAGTTCAGGTACAACCTGTCCTTCTTGTAGAGGTCCCACCTCTCCAGAGGACATCTCAATGATCCACTTATCTGAAGCCCTTCCTTCTACACCAGCTCTTTAGCCATGTATTTAACTGCACTATCTTCCTATTCAAGTCTTCTTGACATGTCACACAGGAAGTAATCCCAAGATTACAACTCTTGAGGTGTTGCTTTTCAACTTGCTACCTAACTCCCTGAACTCCCTTTGCATGACCTCATCTCTCTTTCTGCCTGTGTTGTCAATACCAATACCTCTAGCTGATCCCCCTCCCTCTTCAGACTATTCGGTGCCCACTCAGAGACATGAATAGTACCTTCACTACAATCTAGTCCCATTGTTAAACACAGACTAGCCAACGTGATTTCCATAAGATGTAAATGTTAGCATTTTCTGTTGCCTAGATTTAATAGATGGAAAATCTTGGGTTCAAAATGGTCAAAATTCATAATTTATGCAGTTTTAAGCTGTAAATAAGAAAAACAATATTGTTGAGAAGAGATTTATTAGTTCAATATATGCAACCAAAAACAATGATTGACTAAAACATTTGCCATCTATCCTCATTCTCTTATTATCAATAAAAAAACTTAACATTAATATCTATTATTATTTCTAACTACTTGTTTTGGGAGTTAACAACAGCACAATTGTAAAATATTTATATAAATTAATTGTATGTTTGAAATAAAAGTTTTGGGAATTCAATAGAAAAAAAAACAAATTTCTGAAATCTTTGTGGGGTGAGGGGCATAATCTATGCAGTTGACGTATGGCTCAAATTTAACAGATGGAAAATTAAACTCGATGAAACCGAACAAGCAGAAAGTTGTGGGAAAGTATGTGACATTGTTTATTTTACATTATAGCATGAAAACAGGTTGGACTGATAGAATTAAAGCACTGTTTATAATTGTTAATTTGTATGTTCACTCTACTACAAAATAAAGCAGCAAGTTGTTTGGTGAGGTTTGTGGGGTACTGTTGTTGCATCCTTGCCTTGAGCTTGAAGATGCAGGTCCAATGCCCACCCCAGGACTTGATAGTCAGGGAAGATGTGTTCATAATTCAGTTAAGTTGGTTGAGAATCAATCTGCAAATCTTTCCATTATTCACCCAAAGCAGGCAGTAAGGGTAGAAAAGATTCCTGGTCAGCCATGAAATGGAAAGAAATCTGGAGCTTCCACCATCGCTGCGGGTAGTTTCGGACTACAATAGGCATGGAAAAGTGCATGACGACATGGCACCTCAGACTTCTTGGGAGCCAATTGGCTGGACGGCCATTATGGATCAGACTGGTGCCAATAGTGTAGAGTTCGATCCCCCTTCTGACTGGAGTAGACTTGGCACCTACCTCCTTGCCCTTTCCATGATGGAGGTTACAGCACTGTGATTGATCCTGCCTTTGGACAGAGAAAAGAAATGAAATGATTCATGTCCAGTCGTATTTCACTAAATGTTTGCTTAATCTGCTAGTAGAAAGATAAAATACAAATATTTGGTTAAGGAACCACTAATTACTATTAATACCAAGTTGGGTTGCACTGTATTTTGTGCAGATTTGGGGTAGTTTATTCCTTCTCAAGATCGTAAGGAATTCAGACAATACTCAGGAGTGACTAACATGTAACAAGCCCCTGGGAGGCTATGACCATGGACTGGGTCCAAAAGGAAGGAACCCAGCATCTTGAAATCCAATGGTGACAAAGTGAAGAAGGAAAGCAAGAGCAGTGAAAATCATAAGCAATGACCCCAGCTAATTATCCACAACCAGACAAGAAATGCCCTATCTGCCATAGAGCCTACAGATCCCAAATCAGCCTCACCAGTTATCTTCAGACTCATGGAAGACAATCATCCTAGTCTGCACTGAGTAGGAGGGCTAATGCCACTGAACCCAAGGATCAGTAATAGGGATTTCAAAATAGTATTTTATCAACATTAACAACACCCTAACTGATATATGTGTCACTTACAAGTGGGTTTTGCTCCCAGGAAATCACATCACATGCACTGACAAGAAGAAAAAAAGATAAGTTATTTCTAAAAGTCAAGGATATGTAAATGTCAGCCTACTTTCTTAATTCAGCGTTTGTTATGATGTTCTTAAAAATCAGAGCATTTTGAAGTTTTAAATATCTGTCTTTAAAACTGGGTCTATGAATTTTAAAAAGAAGTATTTTCTTTTAAGACAGATTTTTTTAAAAAATCAGAAGGTACATGCCCTCATAATTTAATCCTTTCGCCCCAGTCTATGATGTCCTGCAATGTTTCTGTGATGTTCCAACTCTAAGATCAATACCCCACTTCCTGATTTCTAATGAACATCACTTGCATTTCTGTTTAAAGGGTGGCTTACAGTAAACAACTGTCTTTATCTTTTTACATCTGAAAGAATTCAGGAATGTTAGAAATGGGGAAAAGTGTTGTTTTTGCAGATATAGAAAAAGCATACAGAAAAGGGGTACAGCAAGAGAACTATTAACTCTGCAGGTGTTTAGGGAAGAGTATCTCTACTTTTCAGTGCATAATTATGGATAATTAAGTACTAACTTTAATGTAGATTTATTAAAGAAAATAATTCCTTTTACCATAATGTTTAAAACAACAGTTTCAGCAAAAAGCTAAGATTACTGAAACATATAAGCGAAGCATGAAAAAGATACGTTGTTAAGGTGTATGTTCAAGAATGGAATGTACCTGTGGACAATGAAAGAAGTTACAAAGGGAACATCGAGATAAGAGTTTAGCCTTATGACAGCTCGTGCAAGGGGGAAAATTGTCAACTTGGAAAGAAGGGGGCATGGAGCATAGATGGGCAGAGGCAAAATAGTAAGAAAGATTGGGTAATGTAGGGATCGGAAGAGGTGACCTCACGTAGCTCAAAAGTATAACTGTGTAATAGTTTGAATAATCATCGCTTCAATTGCTTTCTGCAGTTGGGGTCCTTTCTTGCAAGATCGTAGAATAAATTGTCTTGTTTCCAGCTTTGGTGGTCTCGTCTAAATTTTATTGAATTTTGTTTCTAACAGGAATAGCAGACATTCCTTGTTTTGTTATTTCCTTGGTATTAACTTTCTACTTTAAAACAGTTACACAAACATTAACAGTGTCAGTGGAATGTTATGTTCAGCCTCTTTATGCTGATAAATAGGCAATAAAATATTTTTAGCCTAAAATTTATGTAATAAATTTATTTTAATTTACCTCTAATCTGTGAATAGAATTATCATGATGGTAATGTGTAAGAAGAAAAATTTAGATGTTGGCAGACCAAAGGAAATAAGAATTTTCCTTTTAGTTTTTGAACATTATGTGTCTGAAGAATTCTGAATGGTTCACATTCTATATACATTTTAAATAATGACGAGAAGCTAACAACCCAATGTCTCTGGCCAGCCAAGTTCCAAATGAATGCTTTTAATAATGTCTGAACTCACTGGAAAAATATTGAAAGGTGTGGGTGAACAATAGATCCTGGAGTTCAAATGCTTGATTTCTTAAAGTGTGAATACAGGCCGACAAATCCAATATAAAAAACATCTTAAGTTTCATGAATTGGGAGGGGGGGGGAATTTTCTCATTGTTTCTGAATCTTTCACTGTGTTAGAGTGACATGAGAATTTTCTTATGCAAGGAAAATCAAATGTGTATTTCTGTCCAACTTCCACATTGGAATGTTTTTCAATTCTCATTCATGTCGTGGTGCTGCAGCTCATCCATAATCTTCCTGGCAAGTTATCGTTGGTCACATTGAAATATTGAGTGACAGCCAGTGACAAGAAGAGTGTCCACATTTCCTGATGCAGTTGGGGGAAGGTTGGATAGAGTTCCGTGAGATTCAGCTGCTTTCAGGATACACTTTTCTCAGCAAAACTGGAAAGTCCTTCCAAACTAATCTCTCCGAACTATTGAAATTCTGCTTTGTGCAGATAATAAACAATCTTTGAGACAGTATTGCTTTTTCTATTCCCCCTACAGACATCTGGGCTCGTTTTGGAGTGCATTTCACTGAATTGGGCATCTCGAAGAGTTTTTTTTGCCCTGCCTTCGTCGATGTCCAAGAAGGCATCCGAATTACTGATGCTTGTATTTTTCCCCACAGGTTTGTTGGTACTTGATTTGATGCGATTGTATGCAAGTGTTACAAATATCACCAAGACATGTAATGGTGATATCAGAGTTGTAGTATAATTAGAATGTAAATATTAATGACATGATGTAACATTGACATCAGCAGTCACGTGCTAACAAGACTCTGAGAAAAGAGTAACTTGTACTGGATAACTGTTTTGCAGAGATCAGTATTGTTCATTATAGTGTGCAAATAAGAGATTGATGGAACTTCTGAGAGTCAGACAACAGCCACTGTTAGGTAAGGCAGAGTCTTAGATGCAGCACACTAATAGTGGAGACAGTACAAATTAGCAGTCTGCCAGCAGTGCAGGACAGAACACCCAGTCCCAAACTGCAAGGCAGCATAACCCATGAGAACTGATCAACTTGTATCAGTAAAACTGGATAAACCGTGTGTGAAAGCCAAGACATCAGCACTGATCCTCTTTCACCCCTGTTTTTCCATGATTCCTGCTGGTTTTATACAAGTTTGATACCAAAAATTAAAATGCAAATAAGCAGATGGAGAAAACTTGTATCAAACGGTTGGTACAGTTGTTTTAAAGGTACAGTAGCATTACAAAATGTTCTCAAAATTTCACGCCAATGAATACAAGGGTGAATACATAATGATGATTTTTTATAATCCATTGGTTAGAATACAACGTATGACCATTAAAGTTGTTTTTCAAAGCAGCTGTAGCCAGGAAGGGAAGCGTGCACAGTGACATGAGTATAGCTGTAAAGGTTCAGACGGGGTAAGGTACAGGAATGGACGGTTGCCTGTAGACACAAGAACGTTTGGTGCTTTTCTGGATGTACGACATGGTTGTCACTGATCACATGATGCCAGTTGACCACAACTTCTGAATGTTCTGATCAGAGTAACCAGGGGATGGAAGCTTTTCAAATGTCACACTCCTTGCATTGGGGAAGAAAACAACAGCATATTAACGAAATGGTGAGAGATTGCAGAGTTCTGAGAAGCAGAGGACCCTGTGTATGGTAGTTCATGAATAACAATATTTGCAATAGATTGGTGTGCAGGTATAGCAAGTAATCAGGAATGCTAATAACATGTAATCTTTTATTATATGGGGAATTTTATACAAAAATATGGAAGTTATGCTTCAGTTACATGAGGTGATGGTGAGACTGCATCTAATTACTGTGAACAGTATTGGTCACCTTATTTAAGGACTGATGTAAATCTATTGGAGGCAGTTCAGAGAAAGTATACTGGATTGACACCTGAATTGGATGGATTGTCTTCCAAGGAAAAGTTTGACACACTAGGCTATATTGATAGAGTTTAGGTATGAATAAACTCATGGAGTGATACAGCATGGAATCAGATCCTTCGGTCCAACCAGTCCATGCCAATCATAATCCCAAATTAAACTAGTCCCATCTGCCAGTGCTTGGCCCATATCCCTCCAAACAATTCTTATTCAGGTCTTTTAAATGTCGTAACTGTACCCGCATCCAACACTTTCTCTGGAAGCTTATTCTACACATGGACCACTCCCTGTGTAAAAACATTGCCCTACATATCTTTTTAAAATTTTTCACCTCTCACCTTAAAATCCCTCACCCTAGGGAAAAGGCTTTTGCTATTCACCTTATCTACGCCCCTCATGATTTTATAAACCTCTATAAGGTCACCTCTCAACCTCCTACGCTGACAGAAGTCTCAGCCTATCCAGCCTCTCCTTATAATTCAAACCCTTCATTCCTGGCAATATACTGGTAAATCTTTTCTGAACCGTCTCCAGCTTAACAATATCCTTCCAATGATGGAAGACCAGACTGGACACAGTCTAGTAGAGGCCTCACCAACATCCTGTACAACCTCAACAACGACATGCCAATCCATATATTCAATGGTCTGAGCAATGAAGGGAAGCGTGCTAAATGCCCTCTTAACTACCCTGTCTACCTACAATACAAATTTCAAAGAATTATGAACCTGAACCTCTAGGTCTGGCTGTGACTTGGTTTAAACATATAAAATCTATAGGGGCCGTGAGAGGACGTTTTGTCTTGTGGAAGAATCTAGAAAAAGGGCCACTGTTTAAAAATCAGGGATCATCTGTTTTAAACAGAGATTAGACAAAATTATTTCTCTCTGATAGTAATGAGTCTTCCTGAGAATGTGGTGAAAGCAGAGTCCTTTAGTATTTGTAAGGGAGAGGTAGATAGGTTCTTCCGAAGCAAAGGAGGAAAGGTTATCAGGAATGAGTGGGAATCTGGATTGATGCAACAATCAGATCAGCCAAGATCTTATTGGATGGTGAAGCAGGCTCAAGAGGTTGAATGATCTCCTTCATATCTCCTCAGTTACACTTTCCTAGACTATTTCCATATCTCGTTATCTTCTTAAGAATCTAAAAAGTCTCTTGATCTTTATCATATACTTAGCAGCTGAATTTCTGCCTCTCGGAGAGGTACAGAATTCCAGGGATTTATTACCTTTTAAGTGAAGACATTTCTTGTCATCTCAGGTGAGCTGCATTGGTTGGAGTTCAAACAAGCATCTCGTCCAACATGTGAAGGCATTGTACACACTGTGCTTCACTGAGGCTGAGATTCTGCCCCCCACCCCCCAGACCCTGGAGGATGTGGCTTTCTGATAGGAGCCCTCCTCCCATTCCTCACCCTTTGAACTGCTCCGTGTCCCCATCTGCTCATCCCTGCCATGGTATAGGTCAAGGGAGATAGAAACCACTGCAGTAGGAACAAGTGGTCTGAGCAGAATCCTTGAAGTCAGAACCAAGCCCTTCCTTATGTGCCTCACACACCCTATCGATTTCAGCAATATTAAACAGTACAAACCACCAAACCTTTCTATTGTCTCGGCAACAGCCTTTGAATTCAATCAGCATCTCACCTGAAAGTGATTGGTGATTCTTTTAAGAGCATCCGGTGGAGACCTCTTGTGGTGCAGTGGTGGAATCACTATCCCTGGACCTGGAAGCCCGGATTCAAGTCCCAACTGCTCCCGAGGTGTGTTATAACATCCCGAACAGGTTGATTAGAAAATATTTACAATGGAGCTTCTAGCCTGGCTGTAGACTCCTGGCCGGTGAATTGGTGGGAACTGGAGGCCAAAGTCTCGGCTTGCCTAGGCCACTGGACAGGACAATTCTGAGTGCTGTCTTACAGGAGCTGAGGTCTAGTTATAAACCAACTGGTGGCCTCCATTCTATTGTACCAGCTGGTCCCCATGACCCCTCCTCTTGGCTTTGTCACAAAAATCCAGAGAACATTGGTTCACTTCTTAGGAGACAAAGCAATGTATTGGGTCGCGGCAGAGATTCTGAGTCTGAGCAGGACTGTCAGTCGCTGGTGTGCCTTCACACGTGAGTGATGTCTTCCTGCCTTCAGGCCCTGCAGCGATACCTTTACATTACCTCCTTCCAATGGGTGCGTGACCTCAGTTATGACACGCAGCTCCTGTTCATCCTCAGGACACTTGTGTAACCAATCATACTGGCTTGCTTTATCTTTCTAAACTAAGCAATGTCTGCCACACTGGTTCCCTACATTATACTTAACCCGATCACATTACAGCACCATCACCTTCAGCAGTAGCTCGTCTAGCAGTGATTCAGCTAACCTATCACAATGCACTACCATTATCTGTTATTGGGGCCCTGTAATATGATCCTGGGCATGCATTACAACACTAAGCTGCCAAAGTAACTTCCATATCAGGACCTGATCAATGTCTGTAACATGGTTGACTCGTGCTGGGCCTACCCTCCTTCACGGGTAGCAGCTATTGTCAGATAGCCGTTGGTCAGGAATCCACACCTCCACAATTGCGGGTTCGAGTGACTGATGGAAGGGAGGGCAGTGGCCAGTCGTGTGAATAGAGTCAGGGACACACTGAGTGATGGAGGTCTGGGCACTGAGTGGAGGAGGTCTGGGCACTGAGTGATGGAGGTCTGGGCACTGAGTGATGGAGGTCTGGGCACTGAGTGGTGGAGTTCTGGGCACTGAGTGACGGAGGTCTAGGCACTGAGTGACGGAGGTCTAGGCACTGAGTGATGGAGGTCTGGGCACTGAGTGGTGGAAGTCTGGGCACTGAGTGGAGGAGTTCTGGGCACTGAGTGGAGGAGGTCTGGGCACTGAGTGACAGAGGTCTGGGCACTGAGTGACGGAGATCTGGGCACTGAGTGACGGAGATCTGGGCACTGAGTGGTGGAGGTCCGGGCACTGAGTGGTGGAGGTCCGGGCACTGAGTGATGGAGGTTTGGGCACTGAGTGACAGAGTTCTGGACTGGGTGTTGCTGTGGCAATGAACAGTTAGCTCACAGTCGATGCCATCCAACACCTGAAAATGGCAGTGCTCAGACTCGACGTCACGCATCAGTTGGAGGATGTGCCAGTGTGTGATGGGATCCTGTCTGCTTGTACCCCTGCTCGGAAGGAATTTCCCATTGGCCCCAAAGTCCCAAATGTCCCTCAGGAGTCTTCACCCTGAGCTGCCTCCTGAATATGTGTTGTGTGTCTCTCAGGAAGGCAAAATGGTGGTTCCTGTATAGATTGCTGCTGCACACCATCCACCTCGACTCTTCTGTCCACTGCCTGGACATGCCTTAGCATGCCTACTTACTGCCAGGCTGTCTACACAGGAGGCCTCCCCCTTTCCCTCAGGGCCCTGGGGTGGAGAGTGGTCTACATAGTAGTCACCTATAACCGCAGATTGCGGTAGTTCACTGACTCCTAGTCCAACTGTTTACTTTGCAACACTGTGGAGTCAATGGATTATGTATATTATCAGTTGTAAGCATTTGCGTTCCCTTTTTAGTTATTTAGAAAATTCTTCTGTCGTGCTTTTGGTTGCACTTCAGTCCCAAGCACCTGATCTTTTGGCCCCCGGTGGAGGGGTTTGGGCTGATTGGAGGCCCTCCTTGTGGATGTGTTCCTGGGCCTGGCCAGGCTAGCGAGAAACTCGAAACGTCAATTCTCCTGCTCCTCAGATGCTGCCTGATCTGTTGAGCTTTTCCAGCAACACACTCTCAACTCTGATCTCTAGTATCTGCAGTCCTCACTTGCTATTGGCTATAAACTGGTCCAGGCAGTGGGCTGTGCAGAGGGTCATCTGTGCTGACTGCCCACCCATTTCTGCCGTTAGATTTGAGCCTGGGTATCATTGATGAAGGATCACACAGCATCCACCAATGTTTTAACACCTTTAGGAAGAGGTGGGCACCATGGGGGATGGAGTATATTATTTCCAACTCCATTTTAATTGAGTTCCCTCCCTAAAGCCCAGTTCACACTGTAATGGCAGCATTACCCTTAACAGGATTTGCTTTTGAATGTTCAATTGGCCACATAGGTGTTTTCCTGGTGGTGGAGAGATGAATAATAAAGTACATACACAATGGTGTCTTTTTATGGTGTCACTGTAAATAAAAATATTATACACAGCCATGGGTGATTCATGTTAGTGTAAAGGGTTAAACATAAGCATTACTGTTGGGCCCTCTTGGGTGCAATGGTAGTGTAAGGGGTTAAAAAAAGTGAAAAGAAAGACCTTGGCTGAGGTCATCTTGTGGCACAGTGGTTGCATCCTTATCTAACCTGGGTCCCTGACGCTGTGAGGCTGCAGTGCTAACCACTGTGCCACCCTATGTCACTACTGGCAACTCATCACTGGCAATACATGCTCAGTGATGTGACAATTTTCCTACTAGGCAATCCCAACTCTTGAGCAAACGACCAACACAAGATGGTTCAGGTGCAGCCTCTCCAACTGTGGCCCATCTGCACTCTGTCCTGAAAAGGCAGCTACACTGCTCCAAAATACTGCTACACAGCTGACTTTGTGACAACAAAAGTTAGCCCTTGCTTTTTATTTTAATCCGTACCCGAGCTGCCATCTGCCTTTGTATAAGTTAGAGAATCACAATTACGACTAATTCTGGATGTTTGAGAAAGTTGGCCCAGAAGGTTTGAGGCAATAAACAAAAGAAGCACTCTTGATTTCAAATTCATGGGGATGAGCAACTAACAGCGTGCTCCCACCAATGAGAAAGCTCATCAGATCAAGCACCAATTTGGCTTCAAATACTGACCACGCCCTCCTTGAGGCTGTTAGCCAATGAGCAATAAAGGCTTGAAAGAACAATTCACCCAATTATTTGCCCCTCCTTGCCACTTCCAGGGCAGGAATGTGGGAGGCTAAGTTGCGACTTGAGTCCCAATGTTCCAATCCTTGGAAAAGTCCTTTCCTCAACTTATAACCACAGAGTGATGGCTAAGAGCACAATTCAGGTGGGAGATGATAAGACAATACCTTAGGGGGTTGTAGAAATTGAAAAAAAAAACCTGCAGATGCTGTGAATCAGAAACAAAAACAGAAATTGCTTGGAAGAGCTCAGCAGGTCTGGCAGGATCTGTGGAGAGAAGTCAGAGTTAACATTTCGGGTCGAGTGACTCGTTTTCAGAGACTGTAGTATAACTCACTGCCCCTTCTCTTCTACCTTGAAGAAGTTCTGCTCCTCTTATCACATAATCTGTTACTACAACACAGCCCATTGCTAGTCACAAACAGCCCCCATTGATAGCAATTCACCCTCTAGTCAGATTGTTATCCACCCCTTTGTCGTCCAACTGTTCCTGTCTCTCACTTTGGGATCTATCCCCACTGTGTGGAGTTTGCACATTCTCCCCGTGTCTGTGTGGGTTTCCTCCGGACGCTCCGGTTTCCTCCTACAGTCCAAAGATGTGCAGGTCAGGTGAATTGGCCATGCTAAATTGCCTGTAGTGTTAGGTGAAGGGATAAATGTAGGGGTATGGGTGTGTTGCTCTTTGGCAGGTCGGTGTGGACTTGTTGGGCCAAAGGGCCTGTTTCCACACTGTAAGTTATCTAATCTAATCAGTTACTCCTCCTCACGCCCTATCCTCTGCATAGAAACCAACATTTTCTGAGCTACCTTCTGAGGAAAGTCACTCCACCTGAAATATTAACTTGGATTTCTCTCCACAGCTGCTGTAAGACCTGCTGAGCTTTTTCAGCAATCTCTATTTTTGTTTCTTACAGGGTTACAGAGCCATCTATATCTCATCTCTAACCAAATTAATGTTTGTGTCATAAGAATTTCAGGTTTGGTGAATTGGGAGGTTGCTCTAACCCATTAAAAACATGGAAACGAAACATTTTCTTCAGTCTGGCATTGAATATACGGCTCAGTGGTTAGCACTGCAGCCTCACAGTACCAGGGACCTGGGTTCGATTCCTGCCTCGGGTGATTGTCTGTGTGGAGTTTGCACATTCTCCATATATCTGTGTGGGTTTGCTTTGGTTTCCTCCCACAATCCAAAAATGTGCAGGTCAGGTTGATTGGCCATGCTAAATTGTCCATAGTATTAGGTGCATTAGTCAGAGGGAGATGGGTCTGAGTGGGTTGCTCTCCGGAGGGTCGGTATGGACTGCTTCCACACTGTAGGGAATCTTATCAGTGTACCTGTTGAAATTCAGCTATCGGAGTTTGTGTCTCCCTATTGTCAGAAACCCTGATCAAACGGTGAACAGATTATTATTTTGTGACTTCTGAACAGCTGACGTCCTTTACAAAAAAGAATGACAGATTAATGTTCTTCTAAAAAGATCTCCTGAATCCTAATTTTACAGGGATAAGAGGTTCTGCCATTTTGTCTTAGTTTCACAGAATGGTTTTTATTTCTGTTCGTTCACTGCTGATACCAGGCTTAGAATAACATGTCGATTGCTGTCATCAACTCTGAAATTAAAGCAGTAACTTTGAATGAAATTAACTGTGCTTCATCTAATACATCAGAGAATATTGGCATTAAGGTTGGTGACATAGAGCTCCCCATGTCAAAAGAAAGACAAATAAAAATACGCAACAAGCACAGCCAATGTCAACGCAGGAAGGATAATATGATAAGTTATGTTAACAGTGCTATTTATGTGTGATTGAACGATTATGTCAAAATGGGTGGAAAATGTAAATAGAGATTACTTTTCTCTCATGAAGCCTTGCGACAACACAATCACTTGCGTTTACTGAGTCTATTTATCTGACAAAACATCTGAAGGTGGCTCGTGTGAATATTCTTGAACAAAATGTGACGCCAAACTATTACATCTGGATATTAGCACTTGTAAACAAAGTTTTGAAAGGTAAGCTCATTTTGGGAACTATATTTAAGGAAACGAAAGGTAGTGACAATGGGGATTCGGGAGGGAGTTTCAGAGCTTAAGGCCTAGGCAGCTGAAGAAAAGACACTGTGATAGGGCATCTAGAATTGTGGGTGTGCAAAAGGCCAGAATTCAAGGAGCACAGAGAACTTGGGTGGGTCAGGTCGGGTCAGGTCAGGTTGGGGTGGGGGAGCTGGAATATATCAGAGATAGAGAGGTAAGGTCATGTAAGGATTTGAAACTAGAATAAGTATTTTAGAATGAGTTCCTAGCCTGAGAACCTTATAAATCTGTGAACACAGGAGTGATGGTTAGATCAGATTTGGTACAAATTAGGATATGGGCAGCAAAAAGTCACACAACACCAGGTTATAGTCATCAGGAGCAGCGCCCTGAAAGTTAGTGCTTCCAATTAAACCTACTGGACTATAACCTGGTGTTGTGCGATTTTTAACTTTGTACATCCAATACTGACATCTCCAAATCATAGTAAAGGAAGTGGTAGAGCAATAACTCTTGCTAAGAAGTGGTGTAGCAGCAGAGAGAAGGGTGTGACACTTATCCTGGTGAGTAAAGACCTTTGACCTTGCTGTTGCACTGCCAGCCATTCCTCTGGACCATGGAGTCCACTCTGACATGGATGGTGAAATCAGATCAGACTGCAGAGGTCTGATGGCGTGGTCTCCTCTGCTGGTTCTCTGAGAATGAGCTAAAGGTTTGTGGATCCAGTACATTGGGAAAATGATGGGGAGAGTATTGGAGTAGTCCACTGCAGTGATGATGTGGCAGATGTGCCATTGCACAGTTGGAGATGGACAATATTTTGAAGGTAGTGATGGGATTGTTGGAGATTTCAACTCATGTCCCGAGAAGTGGGCTGGGTCTCTGCATTAATAAATCAGTGAGCCACAAAACCATCATCTCCCTGTATATAATTTAAAATTAGCATCCCCTTTGTGTCATTGCTAATTTACTACTACATTTAATAATGGACTGTTGTGAAGTTTCACCAGCAATTTGTCTTTCAAGAATTAGAACTGTTCATAATTATTTTGACTGCAAATCTAACTTAATATTTACTTAAACTGAGGCACATAATGAGCCATTTAGAGCTAACACTATATATTTGTAAAGTATAATCAGGTTTAATTGCTTTCAAAAGTTGCCAGTTATTGTGATAATTAGAATTGGCTCATAACTCAAAGCCGGTCAATATGCCACCAGGAAAGCAGAGAGAGCAAACGAGATCCAAGTAAATCCAATCCATTGGATGAAAAGCAATAAAATGGTCATCAGGCGCCTAAATAAACAGAGAAAAAAAATTCAAAATCTGTTGAAAACAAAATAGCTACTAGGTTTGAGTTACCATGGCGCACCAATGTTAGGCAGCCTGTAACTACACCACAACAAGCTGATTAAAATGTTGAAATGCATTCAATTTTTCTCACAGCAATGATTTTACATCATAGATGTCTTATCAAAAACATCACTACTTTTATTGTTCTCTATTTTGGTTTGGAACTGGAAGCTGAAGTTGAGAATTCAACTTTAAACAGTAGTTTGTGTTTAAAAACGGGAGGGAATTACAGACAAATGTTTGTTGTTAGGAACTGGCCTGGAAAGATAATGCAGTGTCTAGATTAGAGAGTTGCTGAGAAAATACAGCAGGTCAGGCAGTATCCAAGGAGAAGGAAAATCGACGTTTCGGGCAAAGCCCTTCATCAGGAATGAATTATTCAATTTTCCTGCTCCTTGGATTGCTGCCTGACCTGCTGTGCTTTTCCAGCACCACTCTAATCTAGACTCTGATCTCCTGCATCTTCTGTCCTCACCTTTGCCCTGGAAAGATAATGCAGGTTAATTACTGCTCCAAGGACAGTGTAGATGAATTGGCACTGAGATGTTGCTGTGCTCAGGACTGGCAGTTGGTTGGGGCTGGTCAGTCAACCACAGAGAATGGTGAAAAGGGAAGCAAAGCTTGTTAAGGAAGCTTCTTGGATTGCTGGTTTTTTTTTGGTTTTGCTCTCTTTGACTTACCTCTAATTGTTAACATGTTATATGTTCAAAGGAAAGAATTTTAGTCGATAACAAATAAGTCAAAGTTTCCAGAGGACTACTGTAGTTGTTTGCATTACTGATTATTTCCGAATTCAAGCAAGATATTCAACTCCATTCAGCTGAAATACTACCTGTCATCTAAAGATTTCACGAAGCCCTGATATTTATCATTGAAATGGTTATCGAACTAGCAAATGGCAACTCTTTCATTTTTAAAAAGGTATCCCTTAACTGTTGCTGCATGAGAGGTTTATGATCAAAGAAGATTGGGCTCACATCGTAGATATTAATTAGATTGCCTTGTTGTTTATCTGTGTTGTCTGAAAGTTACATTATTTACAATAAATAGTTAATTTTTGTTTAAATTCTTAACTTGATGTGCAAGATCTGTTATTCATAAAGTCTTATTAGGAACAATTGGGCAAATTTGAGGGGTGTTGAATATCTTGATTGCATTGTGTTTCAAATCCAGTGTTAATGAGGCTAATTTGGTTTGACTTGCCATCCCTGAGTCGTAACAGTATGCAATTCTGATAGAATTGTTGACAGTAAAAGTCTTGCGACAATTAGGAATAATATTTGTGAAAAGAGTGCACACCCAACACAGGACTACAGGGGAACAATGATTATCCAAACAAGATGGGCAGGCACTATTTCATTCGGATAATTGATTATTCAGTTAATCAATTCAATGCCTTTCCTCTGGGCGTTGGAGTTTTCTATTAAGTCTGCTCCCTGTTCAGATTAGGCAGCAGCACACTGCGCGAGAGCCTCCACCCACACCCCCCCCCCGCAACCCCACCTACCCCACCCCCCCAGCCCTGTCCAAAACCCCACCCAGGCCGCCCCCCCATAGCCCCGTCCAAAACCCCACCCAGCCCGTCCCCCCCCATAGCCCCGTCCAAAACCCCACCCAGCCCGCCCGCCCGCCCCCCCATAGCCCCGTCCAAAACCCCACCCAGCCCGCCCCCCCCATAGCCCCGTCCAAAACCCCACCCAGCCCGCACCCCCATAGCCCCGTCCAAAACCCCACCCAGCCCGCCCCCCCCATAGCCCCGTCCCCCCCATAGCCCCGTCCAAAACCCCACCCAGCCCGCCCCCCCCCATAGCCCCGTCCAAAACCCCACCCAGCCCGCCCCCCCATAGCCCCATCCAAAACCCCACCCAGCCCGCCCCCCCATAGCCCCGTCCAAAACCCCACCCAGCCCGCCCCCCCATAGCCCCGTCCAAAACCCCACCCAGCCCGCCCCCCCATAGCCCCGTCCAAAACCCCACCCAGCCCCGTCCAAAACCCCACCCAGCCCGCCCCCCCCAGCCCCGTCCAAAACCCCAGCCCCCCAACCCCGTCCAACACCCCAACCCCGTCCAACACCCCCCCCCCAACCCCGTCCAACACCCCACCCCCCAACCCCGTCCAACACCCCACCCCCCCAACCCCGTCCAACACCCCCCCCAACCCCGTCCAACACCCCCCCGACCCCGTCCAACACCCCCCCAGCCCACCCCCCGACCCCGTCCAACACCCCCCCAGCCCACCCCCCGACCCCGTCCAACACCCCCCCAGCCCACCCCCCGATCCCATCCAACATCCCCCAGCCCAACCCCCAACCCCGTCCAACACCCCCCCAGCCCACCCCCCAACTCCGTCCAACACCCCCCCAGCCCACACCCCCCAATCCCGTTCAGCATCCCCCAGCCCACCCCCCCAACCCCGTCAAACACCGACCCCAGCTTGCCCAGCCCCCTCCCCCAACATTGCACCCCAACCCTGTCCAACACCACACCAAGCCCATCCAACACCGCTCCCCAAACACCATCCAACACTGCCTCTTGCGCGCTCCCCGGCCGCACCCCATCCGCCCACACCCCACCCCACCGCACGACCCCTGTCCTCCCTCTGGGGCAGCCGGACTGGACACCAACAACAAGACTTCTGCTGCTGCTCTTGCCTTTTGGGGGGGTGGGGGGAGGTGAATCCCTCACACACACACACACACACACACACACACACAGCCTTTTACTGCAACGTTTTGATGGTTCCACCTCTGCCCTGTACAGGACGATACTGGACAGATTATCTGGGGAAGGGGGGCTTAGGGTACACCCCTGTGCAGAACTTCAGGGAAAATGTGTGGGGAGGTGGGAGATCAGTCATTTAGAGACGGTGCCTGTGCTCCCATCTGTCCAGGACTGTTCTCGGCAGTACTTTTAATCTCTGTAATCAAAAAAACGCAATCAGCGTTAGACAGACATCTTCGATGTAATGCTTCTGTACCTTGAGATTTTTGGATAATCCAATTTTCGGATAATTGAGGTTCCTTTGTATACATGTGTTTGTCTATATCTAATATATACGTTTATATGTAGTTGGATGACACATTTCATGATAAACTGCCACTGTTTTAATTTTTAGCTTAAATAAAAGCTCTAAGTTAAAATGTAATATTTCTTCAATTAAATCAAAGTTGATGTGCTATCATTATAGGCTGCTGTTTATCTCCAGTAAATCGCTATCAACACAAGAAGATTTTCACACTTAACTGTTCCCTCTGAAGCTCTATTAAATGCAAATAATTAGATGGGTTTCCATCACCATTATCCGTGAAATTACTTTGAAGAGCAAACGCAAATACTTTTAGCTGCAGCCAATTACCGCTTTGAAAAACAATGATAGTCTTCTGAACATTCCTGGAGCCATTGCAATACGTGTCAGCTAGGTTTCATTTGTTCCAGGTAGATGAACCCCAGCAACATTTCCTCTGTTCCTGGTGAATTATTGTTCCTCTTGTGCCAGGTCACTGCTATCAGAACAACAGGCAACAATATTTTCATTCACCGATCTTCAAGCTCTATTATTGATTCAAGCCTGGGAAATCAGGACATGAATTTTGGATTCATATTGTAAATGTTCAGTAAATTTGTGTAAGTGGTTTTGTGAAGATTTGCTTTTAATTCTTATTTATTAACAGAAGGCAATTCGATAATATGAATATAGCAAAATTATTTTGCCATGTGCAACACACTTTGCAAGGATTAATTTCTTTTGTTGAGTCATTGACAAAATGGTGATGGAAGTTCTGCATATTTGCATAAAGCAATGAAACTGCTTTTTTATTCCAGCTGAATCATACCTCCGATCCCTGAAGCATCTTAGACAGTAATTGAACTCTTCATCTGGAGTTATAAAAACAAGTGCTTGTAGTCAATGGGATAGATGGTAACACTGCTGGAGGGCTAGTCTGTTATTTAATCTCCCTGCACAACAAAGGAAAAAGCTTGATTGAGCAGGCATTTATTGTTAAATCCATTTTAAAGCCCAGAAACAGGGGGCCGAATCTTACTACATTTTTGGCCAAGGTTCAGTTTCATGAGTTTCTCTCTATGAGGCCACACATGATCACTTGACATGTCTTACCAAACTTGACTCATTAATGACCTACCCCACCCCTATGGTACTCCTCCCACCTCCAGCCCCATTCTACTACCCACTGTTCTTGAAAGAACACTCCACTTACTACGGAAATCTACCAGTATCTTTGAAAAGCAGCTTTGCGCTCAGATGAGGGCTGGCATTCCAAAGATTCCCTGCTCACCAATCATGTGTCTGGGAAGGGGAAAATGGTGCCACATTTCTGTGAAAGGGTCTTGGAGGTGTCAATGAACAGAGTGATGTACATCTTCTTAGAGAATCAGCAGAGGAAACCATGCCATCAGACCTCTGCAGTCTGGTCTGATTTCACCATCCACGTTAGTGTGGCCTCCATGGTCCAGAGGAGTGGCTGGCAGTGCAACAGCAAGGTCAAAGGTCTTTACTCACCAGGATAAGTGTCACACCCTTCTCTCTGCTACCTCACACCCACTGTATCTCTGCTGCTACACCAATTCTCAGCAAGAGTTATTGCTCTACTACTTTCTTTACTATGATTTGGAGATGCCGGTGTTGGGCTGGGGTGTACAAAGTTAAAAATCACACAACACCAGGTTATAGATTCTGGATTAGTGGTGCTGGAAGAGCACAGCAGTTCAGGCAGCATCCAAGTAGCTTCGAAATCGACGTTTTGGGCAAAAGCCCTTCATTGAGATCTAGTCCACTAATCCAGAATCTGGTTTCCAGCATCTGCAGTCATTGTTTTTACCTCGTTGATTTTAACACCAGGTTATAGTCCAGCAGGTTTAATTGGAAACACTAGCTTTCAGAGCACTGCTCCTGATGATTATAACCTGGTATTGTGTGATTTTTAACTTTCTTTACTGCCATGCAACATCTTCCCTCACTCAGTCTCGTTCCCATTCAGCTTCCCACACAACTAACCCTGCAATGTCTTTGTGCTCTCTACTCACTCATCCAGGATACCTTCCCATGTTTTCAATAGAACAGAATTTAATTTATTGTCAAGTGTAAATTTCCAAACGTATACGGTGAAAAGATTTTTATAAGGTTTATAAAATCATGAGGGGCATGGCTTGGGTAAATAGACAAGGTCTTTCCCTGGTATAGGGAGTTCAGAACTATGAGGGCATAGGTTTAGAGTGAGAGGGGAAAGATTTAAAAGGGACCAGAGGGGCAACCTTTTCACACAGAGGGTGGTACGTGTATGGAATGAGCTGCAAGAGGAAGTGGTGGAGGCTGGTACAATTACAACATTTAAAAGGCATCTGGATGGATATATGAATAGGAAGGGTTTAAAGGGTTATGGACCAAGTGCTGGCAAATGGGACTAGATTAATTTAGGATAGCTGGTTGGCATTAACAGGTTGGACCTAAGGGTGTGTTTCCTTGCTGTACATCTCTATGACTCTCCATCACCATACCACGGCACTTAAATTAATGACAGAAATCATAAATAAGAAGAGAAAGAAGTAAAAATTCATCACAAATCAATTAACAACTTCTGGGTTCAGGGTATGTTGGGAAATTGGGCCAAAACCGCCATGCAGGGCCAGGCTAAGACCTCCATGCCGGGACTGGACCTCCATGCCGGGACTGGACCTCCATGCCGGGACTGGACCTCCATGCCGGGACTAGACCTCCATGCCGAGACTAGACCTCCATGCCGGGACTAGACCTCCATGCCGGGACTGGACCTCCATGCCGGGACTAGACCTCCATGCCGAGACTAGACCTCCATGCCGAGAATAGACCTCCATGCTGGGACTAGACCTCCATGCCGAGACTAGACCTCCATGCCGAGACTAGATCTCCATGCCGGGACTAGACCTCCATGCCGGGACTAGACCTCCATGCCGGGACTAGACCTCCATGCTGGGACTAGACCTCCATGCTGGGACTAGACCTCCATGTTGGGATTAGACCTCCATGCCGGGACTGGACCTCCATGCTGGGACTAGACCTCCATGTTGGGACTAGACCTCCATGCCGGGACTAGACCTCCATGCCGGGACTAGACCTCCATGCTGGGATTAGACCTCCATGCCGGGATTAGACCTCCATGCCGGGACTAGACCTCCATGCCGGGACTAGACCTCCATGCTGGGACTAGACCTCCATGCTGGGATTAGACCTCCATGTTGGGATTAGACCTCCATGTTGGGATTAGACCTCCATGCTGGGCTGTTGGAAGATCCCGAAGCCACCTCCGAAGCAAGGATGAGATCTCCATGCTGAGACGAGACCGCCGCACCACAAGTAGACCTCCACGCTGGGCTGCTGGAATATCCAGAAGCCAACTTCTTTTAATGACTTTGGTAGAAGGAGTCTTCTTCTTGTCCAGGACTAGTGATGGGGTGGCTTCCAATGATTCAGAATGGCAGTATAGGCCTGGCATGACCTCCTGGTGTGGTGGTCTTGTCCAGGAGAGGCAGTCTCGGTCTAGTGGGGCATTCTTGTCCTATCACGGGAGTTCTAGTCCCATCCCCTGCCTGAAGCAGACATTCAGCCCATCAAGTCCACACCAGCCCTCCAAAGAGTATCCAACCCAGACCTACCCCCTTACCCTATCCCTGTAACTCAGCATTTGCCATGGCTAATCCATGCAGCCTTCATATCCCGGGACACTACAGGGAAATTTAGCATAGCCAATCCACTTAACCTGCACATGTTTGATCTGTGGGAGGAAACCACGACACCCAGAGGAAATCCATGCAGACACGGGGACAATGTGCAAACTGCATACAGCCACCCAAGGTTGGAGTCAAACCTGACATCCTGCTGCTGTGAGGAAGCTGTGCTAACTACTGAGCCATCATGCCTCCCAGAAATGGAGTTAATGTTATCAATGAGGGATGGATCCTGTACAGTTTAGACTCTGTGTGCAATGGTTTTGCCTTCTAAAGGACCTTACATGAGTAGGCTGTGCAGCCCACTCCCACATAGGACAAGGCACTTACCCTGCTCACTCCAGGGCTGGTCACAGCTATTTTCTTTCACGTTGTATGGGTTTGATTTCCAGCATAATGGAAGGCGACAGCGAATGCTCTGAGTGGATTCAAGCCTCCACTTCTCTGTGCAAATGAGGTGTCAAACATCCAGATCCCTTTCCTGTTTGCTCTACTCACGAACCCCATCTGCTTCATACCTCTACATATCCCCACCAAACTGCTTTCACAAGCTTGTCTGCCTTTTAGAATCATAGAATGCCTACAGTGTGGAAACAGGCCCTTCGGCCCTACAAGTCCACACCGACCCTCCGAAGAGTAGCTCACCCAAACCCCCTTTTCCCTCTGACTAATGCATCCTACACCATGTCACCTAAGCTGCTGGCACATGGTGCAGGCATGACATTGGTGTAGTACACTGCCATACAGAAAACTAGATGGATCCTTGAGTAAAGAGTGCTGCCCGGCAAGGCAAGCTGCCTAGCTGTGTGACAGTGTGGCAGAGCTAGGCAAGGCAGTGATGCAATGTGTATCCAAGTATGTACCTACAGAGCAAGTGAACAGCCTTTTTCAGACAATGAGCTGGATGCCTATCCCTGCGTGCAAAGTAACCTTCCAGCACTGGTCAAACTCTAGAGCCCAGTGTGGCAGAGATTGACATCTCATGGGAAAGCCCAGCGTGGAGTCGCTGCAGGCCCATAGTTAAAGAAAGACTTATTTGGAACTTTTAACTTTATTTCTTATTCACTACTTTATACTGAGAAGAATTGTAATGTTAAACTTTTAATTTATTTCTTCATTTTTCTATTTTTTAACCTAAGATTTTATACCCAGGTATGTTGTAACTAAGATGGCACCATGAATAGTGGGCATTGTAAACTTTTCACTGTACTCCTGTAACCCTGTACTTGAATACAATAGAACCTAATGCTAATCATAAACAAGAACAGAAATTGATAGAAAAGCTCAGCAGGTCTGGCAGCATCTGTGGAGAGAAATCAGAGTTAACGAGCTTTCCTCAGAACTTCAGTTTTTGTTTCTGACTTGAAATATCCGCAATTCTTTCGGTTTCTAATTTTATTTCTCGTTGCCAGTGTACTCTGTAATGGGAGGTCTCATCTTCCTAAACATCCTGCAAGTGGATCAGAGAGCTGCTATGAGGATTTTCAATGGTTGGCAATTATAGGATGCCAATGTCCAGGGAAGACAATTGCAGAGGGTAGCGCCAAGGGATTTTGCCCTGTGATGCTGTGGTGTAGTAACCAACATGGAGGGTCTTTGCAGCCATTGCAGAGCTGAAGTTGTCAGAGACCTGTTCTGACTTCCCCATCAAAGATCCTCGGCATCACCTTTGGTCGATTGATGCTGCCTGACCTGCTGTGCTTTTCCAGCACCACTCTGATCTAAACTCTGGTTTCCAGCATCTGCAGTCCTCACTTTTGCCCTATCACATTTGGTCGGGCTTTTATCAGTCTGACAGAATGCTGCATATTAACAAACAAACCAAGGTCATTAACAACCATCCTCCTTAATGTACAACTGATTGCTGCCTAGCAAGAATCACACCTCAACATGCCTTTTATGGGCGGCATGGTGGCTCAGTGATTAGCACTGGAGCCTCACAGTGTCAGGGACCAGGGTTCAATTCCAGCCTTGGGCGACTGCCTCGTGGAGTTTATACATTTTTCCCGTGTCTGCCTGGGTTTTCTCCCACAATCCAAAGATGTGCTGATCAGGTGAATTGGCCATGCTAAATTGCCCATAGTGTTAGATGCATTAGTAAATATAGGGGAGGGAAATGGGTCTGGGTGGGTTAGTCTTCAGAGGGTCAGTGTGGACTTGCTGGGCCAAATGGCCTGTTTCCATACTATAGGGAATCTAATCTAAACAACCTGAACCTAGGTAAAATAATTGTCCTCAATGTTGTGATAGATCTTGCTGGAAGTTTTACACAATTCTGTCACATTTCCTATTAAAGTCACATCATTCAATCTCTGAATAAGATGCCACCCATGGTCCCAAATTTTCTTGCAGCTGGTCCCACTTTTCTAGTGAAAACCATGATGGTACCTTATTTATACCAAAACAATCCAACTTATACACAAAAAAGATTTCCAACATCTTTTATCATCTGGTTTGATGGTATACATGATGATTTTGTGTTTAAGAAGCATTGGACAAGGAGAAGGCAAAGTCAAGAACATCAGAACTAGGAGCAGGAGGTTTCAGCGGCTCAGGACTGCTTCACCATCCTATAAAATCATGGCTGATCTGTCCTTGGCCTTAATTCCTCTTTCGTGCCAACTCCTCATAGCCCTCAACTCCTTGATATATCAAAAATGTATCTTTCTGTCTTATTTTACATTTCTTGTCAATGTACTTCTTAATCAATTTTGTTCCTTTTGTTTTGTTAGAGCTTCATTCATTCACTGGCCGTTCCTATAATAATCCTAATCCTCTGGCCTACCACTAGTTTTTGCTACTCTTTGTATGCCATAGTTTTTGATTTGACCCTCTCCTTGACCATCTTTGTTAACCACAAAGAGATATCCCTTCTCATTAAGTGCTTCTTTTTGACCAGAATAAGTATTTGCTGAGCATTGTGAAATATCTGCTCAAATGCCTGCCATTGCCCACCCGCTGACGTTCCCATAAGTCCACTTTTCCAGTTTACTCTTAACAGCGCTTTTTTAACACCTCTGTAATTTCCCTTATTTAAGTTGAGGGCACTGGTTTAAAAGCTCTCTCTCAAATGGAATTTCTAAATTGTTGGAACGTGCTCCCACCTACCTGTAATAACTTGCCTGTCCAGCCATCCCTATTTTATTTAATAAGTCTAGATGTTACGTATTTTGATATTGAGTTTCCTAATTACTCTCTTCCACTGCAATATTATTCCTGAATTATACCATTTGGCCAATCAAAAGTGACATAGATGAAATACCCATAAATCACCTATTTCTGTGAGGTAGCATTTTGGCTTTAGCTGGTAGAGACAGGTAAAAGGTACTCTCTTGCTGCTGGATTTTACCTTCTACTGCTGTTGTCTTTCTCACACATGTCTGCTTTCAGTGTCACTGACTTGCTTACACTCTCCCCAGTCCTTGAAGACTATCTTCAGGATTAAATTTTGAAGTAACACTATTAATTATACATTAAATCTATACAGTTCTATACACATACAAGCTTGTATCTTATAGTTATACAGGTAAGGTCAGAAGTCAGACAACATCAGGTGATAGTCCAACAGGTTTATTTGAAATCATAAGCTTTCTGAGTGTTGCCCCTTCATCAGGTGAAGTCACAGTGATGTTACACTGTTAGCTCCGAGACAGGCACAGATGCAATGGGCTGAAGGACCTTCTTCTGCACCACATCTCTGTGACCATGACTCATCACAAGGTTGCCCCAGGATCCCAAAGCCCTTGCACAGCACACTATGCATCCCGTGGTGCACTGGGAGAAATTCAGAGGGATTCTAAGCCATTCCTATATCCCCATACCTGTTATGCCCATTTTTCAATGAACAACACACCCTTGCTGTGGGCTGCTTTAAATCAATGATTGCAGTTTTCATGAGAAAACCTATTGTCCATAATCACTTACAAACTCTTAAAATACAAACAAATCCTGCTGTCATGTCAAAGTTCCACAGCAAAACACACAATGCTTATGTATCCATGTTATTAATAATTAGAACATTTTTGTCATTACATGGAGATTGTTGAGTGAATCATAACCAGAGCATTATTTGTTGCATGCAAGAGCAGAACTGCTTAGATTTTCTGTAGGGGTATCAATTGTTAGTTCTTTCTGTCGTGACACTCACCTGTTTTCATTACCATCTGACACCATCAGTTTGACACAGTATTTTAGGTTTTCAGTGAGAAGGAGGGGCCATACACCATAACAAACATTAGATACATTCAATATGGTGAATATTCACAAAGTTTATACCAATGTACTCAATTTGACTTACTACTTCAGATGAAACTATTCCAAATGGCTTCCAGACTTTCTTTAATGTATGTTACTCTTCCAAACAAGGAAGCAAATTACCACTTTGTTTTTATACTTCTCAATCTCCAATTATTTCTTTCCTGAGAGCAATGAGTCCTGTCCGGGCTGAGTATGACAGTGAGGACTCTCCACTATCGAAATAGGTGTCCATTATCATTTGTTAGCAAGCTAAGCTTGATCCTTGTCTCTCATATGGATACACACATACTGCACATACACAAAAACACAGACGCACACACACCGTAATAATGCAGATTATAACAATGGTAGTGAAAATGGACTGTCAATATCCAAAGAACAAAGAACAGTATAGCACAGGACCAAGTCCTCCAACCCACCAAGCCTGCGCTGACACATAATGCCTTTCCAAACTACAAACCTTTTGCCTCTATGCGGTATGTATCCCTCTATTCCCTGCCTATTTATGTCTCTGTCAAGATGCATCTTAAACGTTGATATTGTATCTGCTTCTACCACCTCCCATGGCAGTGCATTCCAGGCATTTACCACCCTCTGTAAAACAAACAAACTTGCCTCTCACATTTCCTTTTAAACACCCCCCCCCCCCCTCCCCTTTTACCTTAAATCTATGTCCCCTAATAATTGACATTTCTACTCTTGGAAAAAGACTCTGACTATCCATTCTATCTATGCCTCTCATAATTTTGTAAACTTCTATCAGGTCGCCTCCCCCCAAGCCTCTCACATGAAAACAAATCAGGTTTGTCCAATCTTTCCTCATATCTAATTCTCTAAACTAGGCAACAATGTGGTAAACCGTTTCTGTACCTTTTCCAAAGCCTCCACATACCTTTCTAGTGGTGTGGTGGCCAGAACTATACCCAATATTCCAAATGTGGCCTCATTAAAGTTCCATGCAGTTGCTACATGACATGCCAACTTTTATCTTCAATGTCCTCACCATATGCCTTCTTCGTCAGCTATCCACATGTGTTGCTACTTTCAGGGAACTGTGGACCTGTAAGCCTAGATCCCTCAGTATGTTGATGTTTCTAAGGGTTTGGTCATTTACAGTAAGCTTTCCTCCTGCATTAAACCTTCCAAAATACATCACCTCACATTTTTCCGATTAAATTCCATCTCCTATTTCTCCACCCAAGTCAGCAACCCATCCATATCTCACTGTATTCTCTGGCAATCCTCCTCACTGTCTACAGTTCCCCAATTTTTGTGTTGACTGAGAACGTACTAATCAGACCACTTACATTCTCCCCTAAATCATTTCTATATATTCCAAACACCAGGGGTCCCAGCACTTGATCCCTGTGGAACACTGTTGTCACGGATCTCTGGTCAGAAAAACATCCTTCCGCCAAATCATCATTAATTTCAGCTTTTACTTTAAAACCAGATATTTTTGTGGACTAACATGGTTTTTAAAAAGATAGTATTGACCTAAATGACTGCTGTGAGCATCTAACAAACCCAGATGACCCACATACATGAAGTTGGCTGCTTCAGATATACTATTTTAATCAAGAGACACTGAAACTCAGTGAGGTATGAAGAAACGTATACCTCTTGTTCTACTCAAACTTGTATGATAACTGCCCATACTCAGAGGTGGAAGCCTGAAATGAAATAATGACACCAATGTCACAATCCACAAAGGGGACAGCAGCCTTTGGGCAAAACGAGAGAGAAAGCAATACAGATTGATAACAGCAAGGATATTGCAAGCTGCTATCGCTCTCTTTCTTCTTTTTCTGTCTAACTCTTAATAAGTGGGATTGAGTTGGCCTTGAGAGGGGGGCATGAATACTAGTTGTGGGGCACATGGAAGACTCATTAAACATACCTTTAATAAGATCCCCGGATTCAGACTATGGTTCACAACTCCTCTGAGGGGCCACAATACATGAGGGCATGGCTCTACCTCATGGAAATTATGAAGAGCTAGGAGATATCAAGCCCAGCAATGAAACTGGCCAGGTTGGAATTGCTGGGTGCCCTATCTTGTGCCAGCAAAAATGCTGGTGCCACAAACAGGGGCAGGAATCCCGGAATCAGGTCCTGCCTGCCATTTTAAAGTGGCTCTGGAGTCATCCTGACTCCCCAGAAACCTGGCCCAATATCTCCTTATATGGCCCAGTATTGCATTTTGTTCTATATAGTTTCTGGAAAGCAACACGGGAAGTTTTACTACATTAATGATGCTACATTATTAAAAGTTTAGGTTAGATTACTTACAGTGTGGAAACAGGCCCTTCGGCCCAACAAGTCCACACCGACCCTCCGAAGAACAACCCACTCCCCTACATTTACCTCTTCACCTAACACTACGGGCAATTTTACATGGCCAATTCACCTGATCTGCACATTTTTGGACTGTGGGAGGAAACCGGAGCACCCGGAGGAAACCCACGCAGACACTGGGAGAATGTGCAAACTCCACACAGACCGTTGCCTGAGGCAGGAATTAAACTTGGGTCTCTGGCTCTGTGAGGCAGCAGTGCTATCTACTGTGCCACCATGCCGCGATATAGATGTTGCTGTAAACACAGTTTCCATCATATTTCTGGAGTAGCTGTCTGGAAATTTCAGTGCAACAAGTTGCTGAATAGTTATTTGGTCATAGAGATCTTGGAGTATTGCTGAAAAAGTCAAGCTTCAACAACATGTGTCTTTTTTAATCATGTTGCTAAATACCAGTTACAGAGGAACCTCAATTATCTGAACGACACAGGCGGGGAGTATTTTGTTTGGATAATCGAATGCCAGATAACGCAGTTTAGCCAAGCATCAGGACCTTGTGATCTTGTTCAGATAATCCGAAATTCGGATAATCGAATACTGGATAATCGAGATTCCTCTGTATATCACATATTTACTTGCAATATGGATGTCAGAATCTCTTATGACAAATAAAAAAAATCTAGAGAAACTGTTTTCAATGCACTATGGCTACACTTGATGACAATCCAAGTCTAAAATGTCCTTTTGCTTCCAACTAAATAATTGCTAAAACGATGAACTAGTTGATTGTTTTTTGGGCAACATGCTCACAGTGTCTGCGTCACAACCGAAGGATTTCTAGAAGAATAAAAGAAATATGTTCCTTAGTTATGTTTTAGCTTCATGACATTTTGTTGAATTTTGTTAGATCAGGGCTCATAATCTTATGTGTAGTATTGTGTCACTTTTCATTCTCTTTGTAGTACTGTTTTCAATACCCATGGCAACAGTATAGTCTAAGATTTAAAACACAACGATCTTGTGAACAATTCTTACTGTTCTTCAGCTTCTTAAATTTAAACCATTAAAATTATATACAGGCTCCCATCAGAGACAGAAAGATCTAACGCATGCAATGTTTTCATCACTTTAATAGTCTGCTGGTGACTTGCTGTCAGAATTAAGTAAATTTACCTTCTGCAGTGTTCACACACGTGTAATACTATATTATTGTAAGAACCTGATGTACAGCCATTCTGTATAACACAGTGACTCTGGAGAACATACAAAAAATAAATTTGTTTCTCATTCACATTACCTGTCACTGCTGGAAAACCTGTGGATAACGGTGGTAGATAATTCAGCTTGTTTCTAGACAGCCTGCTCTCTGTTTGCACTCCAGGGTTCTCTAACAGACCGATTAGGCTGCCACACAACAGCTGCTACTGAATTCTTCAGCTGCTTGATGACCACAAAAAGAAATAAAGCCAGCAAAAGCAACAAAAAGAAGAAGAGAGCCAGGTATATTACCAGGTTGTATCCCCAATCCTTACTGTCCTCTTTTGCTGGTGTGAGTGGAGACTTCAAAGAGACTGTGCTGAATGTGCCATGAGGGGACTTGTAATCTGAAGTATAATCCTTCAATAGATAAATCATTTCTGTCGTTATCGATACATCAGTTTCTACTCCATCACTCATCTTGGCATCCAGACGTGTGAAGATTGTCATATGAAATTCACATTCCTGGATTTCTGTTGACTTCTTTGATCATAACATGATGGAAAGTTGAATGTACAAATACTAATAGGGTTTGTTTAGCGATAACATAGTTTGCAGTCAGATGCTTAACTGGTTTCACATTCTCAACCAGTGAAAGGGGTCTTCTTTATCTGGTCCTGTATCATTTCAATTCCCTTCATCTCTCTTCACTATTCTTAGAAATCTCCTATAAATATATTATTCATCAAGAACAGCCCCTTCAATTGGATTGGCTGACGATCACAAGTGCTTACTTCCACACTGCCAACATCTAAAACATGACACATTGTGAAAGCTCGAATCCACACTATATTTACAACTAAACAAAAGAAAGCAACTTTCAACACTATTATTTCACACCATACTTCTTTACAATTAATGAATTGTATTTTACATGTATTTATGGCCTTTCTACAAAAACCTTTATCATTTTATACAAAATTGTGAATTAGTATAGTTGAAGTGACGAACGTCTGTAATATTTACTTCCAAGTGAATGTGATGCAATCATCTATTTGCACTTTTCTACATTGAAATGTCCACAAAGGCATCTTTTTGCCCTGTGAGCACATCAATATTAATGCATTTTCAGATTATTTCACACAATTGAAGATGTAATGCACAATCCAACTGACGGCAAAATCTAATTTCTGTTGCAGAAATGTAACATAAAATTGCACAATGCGAATATGTTAACCTCAAACACAAACTCTCCACAATTATTTAACATAAATTCAGTCTTAAAATGTTTTCATTTAATTTGTATTTTGAATCGAAAAATGTAAGCTCATTTTCCAGAGAATGTCTGATTTTGCCAGTTGTATTTGGATGTTAGATGCATCTCCAAATGTCAGATTCTATTCATGAAATATGGATGTTTTTAAAATTTGCGATATAAGTGTGTGCAACAAAAATGTGTGAGAATTATTTCAAACTATTTTAGAAAATTATGTATTGATCATATAGAAACTTTGTCCAGTTTCTGTGCCCTGAATTTGTCAAAAGTTTAATTGGGAATAGAAGTAAACAGTTTTACAGTGGTCCAGAATTTCTTTCTATGTTTCTTTATTTTTCAATTAATTTTTATGCTTCTGTTTCTTCGAAGTACAAGGTGATAACCCTGCGGCATTGTCAATAAGGCATCTAGCATCTTGGTAAATGATGGGAACAATAGTCTTTCTCCTCAACCTATTAAATTTAAACTAAAGGATCACATTGGATGATGGGTAGGTAATTGTATGAACCAGGAGTACAAAGAAAAGCACAGATAAAGGGAAAATGACCTGAATTAAGTTCCTTTTGATATAAAATTTAAATATTAACATTGATAAAAATCTAGGAACAATTGAACAATTTGCCTTCCTTGAGAAGAACTTTTTTGCAGAATTTGTAAATATTTTAAAGGCACAATTCTTGATTACCAAGGGAAGAAAGATTTTTGGAACATGCAGAAATGCAGAATTGAGATTAAAATCAAATCAATCACAATCTTCTTGAGTGGTGGAGCAGATTTGAAGGGCTGAATGGCCTATCCTTATTCTTTGTTCAAATGTTTCTATTACCTGCAGGAACGATTCATAATTTTATTGGACTGTTTCTGGTATCCATGTTTCATGTCATTAACAAGCTATCGTGAATTGCCGGTCTTATGTGCCTACAGTAGGATTACAATGCTTTTAAACTATAAATCCCACAATTTTACGATACACAATAGAAAAATCTGAAGCAAGATGGTAATTGTTCAGTGGAGCAGGACATGCTGTTCAAATTTGTCATGAATCATATCTCTTCCTCATTACAAGTTGCTAGACTTTCAGGCAATAATATTGACAGGAGTTGCCATAATTTTGTCAACAAATTCTGGAGCATTGGTGCCATCTTAAAATATTCCACATTTACTATCAAGGTCAGCTAGTTGTTCATTTTTCCACCAATAACATCCTTCTGTTTCGGCAAATTCTAATATGCGGGTTGGTTATCATGCTTACCTACTGTCAGTAACATGATGGTACTGAGTGAAACTCTTGACTCTAACTGTGAATTGTCTGCAATTTCTGGACCACTGTAAAACTGTTCAGTTCTATTCCCAGTTAAAATTTTGACAAATTCAGGGCACAGAAACCGGACAAAGTTTCTCTATGATCAATATATAATTTTCCAAAATAGTTTGAACTAATTTTCACACATTTAAACATGCAACATGCAAATAAAAGTATATTTTTAACATACTTTTATTTGTATGTCACCATTTTGCATGATGGTAACATGCAAATAAATGTATATTAAAAACAGAAACGTTTGACATTTCTTCCATTTCACATATTCTTCCTCATCAACTGTCAACTTTTGCTATCAAAATGAGTCTAATAAATCCAAAAAAGACTTCAAGAGAAACTACTTTACCCAAAGCATGGCAAGAATGTTGAACCTGCCCATGTACATTAGTAGAGCTGAATGACTGAGTGAGTGAAATCCCTGCTGTGGAGGGCTGTGGGAGGCTCAGTCATTGAGTTTAAGATTAAGATTGATAAATTTCTACATATTTCAAAACATCAAGAGATACGAGCATAGTGCAGAAAAATGGCGTTGAAGTGAAAGATCAACTGGTTCTCTTTGAACGACAGACTGATTCAAAGGACTGGATGGTCTACTTCTGCTCCTGTTTCCTGTATTCTTACAGTCTCACAGCATAAATGCACTTAAACATGTGAAACAAACAAAGAATGGAAGGGAAGACTGTTAGAAGTAATGAAGCAAGGTGGGTTAGAAACGTAACCATGGGCCAGTTCTTAATCTGCTTCTACACTCTACATTCTATCCAAATACGGCACGTATTCCCTTAAATGCAACAAACTCTTGTGACAAGTTTTTTCTTTCTTCTTCCTCATTTACAATTCCATCATGGATATTGCAGGTGGACTGCGAGCGCCCGGAACAAACTCCAAAGGCTGGCTCCCTAGCCAAACAAAAGCTGTAAAAATTACGGCAGATGCTGGAATCTGTAGACAAAGCAACAAATGCTGGAGGTCACAGCATCCGTGGAGAGCAAGTTAACATCCTGAGTCGAGATGACTCTTCATCAGAGCTGAAGTGAAGTGTGGAGGGAGTCAGCATTTGTGCTACAGTTAGGGGGATGGGGTGCGGGTGTAGGGTACAGGTGGAGGTAAGATGTTGAATGTTCAGGTTATGTGATTGGAGTTTGAGAATGGCAGAACAATGGTGTGTCTCCTGCCAGACTTGAAAGGACAGACAGTCGCACTGAGATGGGGAGAGGGGTGAGAGGATATGGTAACAGGATGTAACAAACTAAAAGAAAGGGAAAAATAGGGGACTTGGTTCACAATTTAAGACCATAAGACATAGGAGCGGAAGTAAGGCCATTCGGCCCATTGAGTCCACTCCGCCATTCAATCATGGCTGATGGGTATTTCAACTCCACTTACCCGCATTCTCCCCATAGCCCTTAATTCCCCGAGACAACAAGAATCTATCAATCTCTGCCTTGAGGACACTTAGCGTCCCGGCCTCCACTGCACTCTGCAGCAGTGAATTCCACAGGCCCACCACTCTCTGGCTGAAGAAATGTCTCCGCATTTCTGTTCTGAATTTACCCCCTCTAATTCTAAGGCTGTGTCCACGGGTCCTAGTCTCCTCGCCTAACAAAAACAATTTCCTAGCGTCCACCTTTTCCAAGCCATGTATTATCTTGTAAGTTTCTATTAGATCTCCCCTTAATCTTCTAAACTCCAATGAATACAATCCCAGGATCCTCAGCCGTTCCTCATATGTTAGACCTACCATTCCAGGGATCATCCGTGTGAATCTCCACTGGACACGTTCCAGTGCCAGTATGTCCTTCCTAATGTGTGGGTTTCAAAACTGGACACAGTACTCCAAATGGGGCCTAACCAGAGCTTTATAAAGTCCCAGTAGCACAACGGTGCTTTTATATTCCAACCCTCTTGAGATAAATGACAACATTGCATTTGCCTTCTTGATCACGGACTCAACCTGCATGTTTACCTTTAGAGAATCCTTAACTAGCACTCCCAGATCCCTGTGTACTTTGGCTTTATGAATTTTCTCACCGTTTAGAAAGTAGTCCATGCTTGTATTCTTTTTTCTAAAGTGCAAGACCTCTCATTTGCTCACATTGAATTCCATCAGCCATTTCCTGGACCACTCTCCCAAACTGTCTAGATCCTTCTGCAGACTCCTCACTTCCTCAGTACTACCTGCCTGTCCACCTAACTTAGTATCATCGGCAAACTTCGCTAGAATGCCCCCAGTCCCTTCATCCAGATCATTAATATTATTAAGCTGTGGCCCCAACACTGAACCCTGCGGGACACTGCTTGTCACCGGCTGCCATTCTGAAAAAGAACCTTTTATCCCAACTCTCTGCCTTCTGTCAGACAGCCAATCCTCAATCCATACCAGTAGCTCACCTCAAACACCATGGGCCCTCACCTTGCTCAGCAGCCTCCCGTGTGGCACCTTATCAAAGGCCTTTTGGAAATCTAGGTAGACCACATCCACTGGGTTTCCCTGGTCTAACCTACTTGTCACCTCTTCAAAGAACCAGGTTTGTCAGGCATGACCTCCCCTTACTAAATCCATGTTGACTTGTTCTAATCCGACCCTGCTCTTCCAAGAATTTAGAAACCTCATCCTTAATGATGGATTCTAGAATTTTACCAACAACCGAGGTTAGGCTAATTGGCCTATAATTTTCCATCTTTTGTCTTGGTGTTGAACCCAATATTATGTCTGGAAGGCTGTTAACTGCCTAGTCTGAAGATCAATGTTAAAATGTCCAGCTACAGGAAGGTCGGGGTCATGCTTTTGTACAGACCGGAGGTGTTCTGCAAACAGTCACCCAGGTTGCGGTTGGTTTCTCCAATGTAGAGTAGGCACATTAGGTGCAGCCAATACAATACAAAAGATTGGAGGAGGCAGAAGTGAAATGTTGTTTCACCTGGAAAGACTGCTGAGGCCCTTGGATGGTGAGCAGGAAGGAGGTGATGGGTCAGGTGTTACACCTTCTATGGTTACACGGGAAGGTGCCGTGGAGAGGAGAGATGATGTTAGCAATTGTGGAATGGACTAGGGCGTCCCAGAGGGAACAATCCCTGTGAAATGCAGATGGGGGAGTGAGGGGAAAATGTGTTTTGGTGGTGGTGTTCTGCTGGAGTTGTCTGAAATGGCAGAGACTGATCCTTTGAATGCAGAGGCTGATGGGATAAAACGTGAGGAGAAGGGGAATCTAACCATGTTGCTGTGAGTGATGGGAAGGGCAAGGCAGAAGCACAGGTGGGCCCGGTCAAATACAATGGGTGGGAAACCGCAGACATGGAAGACACTAGCCATGTCAGCAGCTCTGTTTTGGAAGGTGGCATCATCCAAGCAGATATGAAATAGGTGAAGGAACTGGGAGAACGGGATGGAATCCTTGCAGCTTCTGGGGTGTGACGAGCTGTAATGAAGGTGGCTATGGGAGTCAGTAGCTTTGCTGTGGATGGCAGTGGACAGTTTATTCCCCAAAATAGAGACAAAGAGGTCAAGGAAAGGAAGGGAAATGTCAGAAACAGACAGTGTTAAAGTTATGGGAGGTGGAATTTGGAGGCGAAATGAACAAACTTTCAAAGGTCCTGGTGGGAGCATGAAGAGGCACTGAAGCTGCCATCGATGTACTGAGAAAAAGAGTTGTGGGAGAAGGCCAGTGTAAGACTGGAACAAGGATCATTCCACATAAAGAGGCAGGCATAACTGGGACCCATGTGGGTGTCGATAGCTATTCTATACTGTAGGGAATCTAAAAGTCCTTTGACTTGGCAGAAGGGGGATAAATTAAAGTAGAAATTGTTCAGTGACAGAAGAAGTTCAGCCAAGTGAGGAAGAGTGGCAGTGGATAGAGATTGTTCAGGTCTCAGGTCAAGGAAGAAGTCGAGAGCTCTCAGACCAACCTGGGGGACAATGGAGGTATAGAGGAATTGGACATCCCTGGTGAACAGGAAGCAGGTAGGGAACTGGAAATTGTCAACCTGATGGAGGGCATCAGAGCAATTGTTGATGTAGGTGGGCAGGGTCTGGACAAGGGGAGAGAGGATGGAGTCAAGGTAGGAGGAGATGAGCTCAGTGGAACAGGAACAGGCTGATACGATGGGCCTACCAGGATGGTCTGGTTTGTGGATTTTGGGAAGGAGTTGGTAGCGGGATATCTGGGGTTGGGGCACTACCAGGTTGGAGGCAGTGGGGGGAAGATCTCTGGAGGAGGTCAGTGACAATCCTGGCAACAATGGTTTGATGTTCAGATGTGGGGTCATGATCCAGGGGTGGTGGGAAGAAGTGTCCAAGAGCTGGCATGCAGCCTCCACAAGATAAAGATCAATGTGCCAGACTCCAACCATTGAAAAATTGTAAAAATTGAATTGGATCAACTCACAGGTCAGTTTGAAGTTGTGCAGGTGATGAGATTGCACAGCAACAGTAAAAAATAACTCCTTATCCTCTGCCGCAATACATATAGATTTCCTCAATGGAAGCAGTTGGTTTTATTGTATGTAGTTGTTACATGCAGACAAAAGACATTCCGGGAATTCAAGTGCATAGAAAAAATAGGTACGCAGTAAAAGGGTCAGTTGCACTTCACACATTTGGTTGTATTAACATGAATATTTATTCCCCATACTGATTACCGTGAGCCAAGTTTGTAGTTTGTGCTTCCTGGGTACTCAGTGGCAACATACCCATTCAATAATACAGCTTAATGTCAGCCAGCTCCAAGTAAAGAGAAGAAGCATTCTAGGGAGTACAGAAAGTTTCTATCGAGAATATTGACTGCAAGATTGCAGATAGTCCTTGAATGCTGCTTTGGAGGTTCTGGTGCACATATTGAACCAGAAGGGAACCAGAATGCCTTCAGGCATTACCTTCATTGACTGTGAGAAGAAGTTGCAAAGTTAATGCCAAGATCTTAGTTCCAAGGACTTAAGTAAAAAAATAGCAAAAGTTTGATGAGTCCACTAAAATTGTCAAGTGATAAAATACTCTAATGAAATCCCTCTCATCTCTATCTTAACTACGCACAACAACCCCCTTCCCAGGCTCCCTTCATTCTCCCACAATAACAAAGGATCCATCTTCTGCACAATAACAATCTGTGATATGCTGGAATATTCCTCCTCATCCGCATCACTATTCCAAATCTCCCTTCCCAAATCTCACATCGTAAACATTGTATGCCAGCTACTTCATCATGACAGGCACAATTTTGAAACACTGCATTTGACTCTCTGTAGCACACAGTCATAGTCATAGCGATCCACAACACAGAAAAGAATCCCTCAGCTAATTATATCTGCACCGGTCTGAAACAATCACCAAAGTATTCCAATCCCATCCTCCAGCACTTGGCCTAAGCCTTGTATACCAGGGCATCACAAATGCACATCAAAATGTTTCTTAAATGTTATGAAGGCTTCTGCCTCTCGCACTGTTACAGGCAGTGTGCTCCAGATTCCATCACCCTCTGGGTGAAAAAAGCAGGTGAGATACATTCCCTTAAAAGTATATGCTATTGTATCTTCAACTGCTGTCAATCATTATGTTCCTGAACAGGATGTGAAATGTTAATCTCACGATTTGTTGTGCAGTTTAAAGCAGCCACTAGACAGCATACAGACATAACCCATAAGAGCAGGAATTCACGTCTACTCTACCAATCAATACTGGCTGGTGTCACCTCAGTCTTAAATTCACTTTCCTGCCTGCTCTCCTTAATGCTTCAACCCATTAATAATTAAAAATCTGTCTATCTCCTCCTTAAATTTACTCAATGTGCCACATTTCACACTTTCACAGCTGTTTGAGAGGAATAATTTCTCGTCATCTCTGTTTTAAATATGCTACTGCTTATCCTAAAGTAATGACCTCTTGTTCTAAAGATGAAATATCCTATCATCTACAATGTCAATCCCCTTTATTATCTTTCTACCTCAGACAGATCTCCTCTCATTTTTCTAAACTCCAAATTAGAGTTCCGGCAACCAACTCAACACGGACATCTACTTGAAACCCACTGACTCCCACAGCTACCTGCACTACACCTCCTCCCACCCTGCCTCCTGTAAAAACGTGATCCCTTGCTCCCAACTCCTCTGCTGCAGCTGCTCCCAGGGGGACCAATTCCACTCCAGAACATCCCAGCTGGCCTCTTACTTCAATGACCACAAGTTCCCCTCCCACATGGTCAACAATGCCCTCCAGCGCATCTCCTTCACTTACCGCACCTCTGCCTTGAACCCTACCCCTCCAATCACATCAAGGAGAGAATCCCCTGGTCCTCACCTTCCACCTCTGCATGCATCACATCATCCTCCACCATTTCTGCCACCTACATTCAGACCCCACCCCCAGAGTTTTATTTCTCTCCCCACCACATTCAGCATTCCGCAGAGACTATTCCCTCTGCGACTCCCTCGTTAGGTCCACACCCCCTACCAACCCACCCTCCATTCCTGGCACCTTCCCTTGCCACCATAAGAGGTGTAAACCCTGCGCCCACTCCTCCCCCATCACCTCCATCCAAGGCCACAAAGGAACCTCCCACATCTGGCAGAGATTTTCCTGCACATCCAAACACCTCAACAACTGAGGCCGTTGCTCTTGATGTGGTCTCCTCTACATTGGGGAGACAGGACGCCAACTCTTGGAACATTTTAGAGAACATCTCTGGGACACACACACTAAACAATCCTACTGGCCCCGTAGCCGAACACTTCAACTCCCACTCCCACTCCACCAAGAACATGCAAGCCCTGGGCCTCCTCCACTGCCAAATCCTAGCCAACCGATGCCTGGAGGAAGAATGCCTCATCTTCTGCCTTGGGACCCTCCAAACACACGGGATCAATGTGGATTTCACCAGTTTCCTCATCCCCCCATCTCCACCTTATCTCAGATCTAACCTTCCAACCAGCACCATCCTCTTGACCTGACCTACCTGTCCATCTTCCTTCCCACCTATCCGCTCCACCCTCCACTCCAACCTATCACCATCACCCTTCACCTTCATCAGCCTATCACATTCCTAGCACCCTTCCTTCCAGCCCCACCCCCATTCCCACTTATCTGTCAGCCCCCTTGGGCACCCCCAAATTCCTAATGAAGAGTTTATGCCCGAAACGTCAATTCTCCTGCTCCTTGGATGCTGCCTGATCAGCTGTGCTTTTCCAGTGTCACACTTTTTGACTCTGATCTGCAGTCCTCACTTCCACCAGAGTACAGTTGCCTTTCTATTCTTCTGACCAAAATAACATTAGACTTATCCCACCAAACTCCATCTGCTAGGATTCAGACGTGCTCTACATTATCTCCTAGTGAACAATGTACATGAATAATCTTATGTTCAAATAAAGACATATTATTGTTTCACAACCCTTGTGTGTTATTATTGTTTACATTGAAGGCAAATAATGTAACATAACTGATACTTCCCATAACTTTGTCTCTTCTCTCTTTTCAGAGTAAAACCTAATATTTTATGGTAGGTGATGAAGAATTGGAAGTATTTCTGCCAATTAAAGCCGGCCTTACTGAAGGTACACCATCACCTTCATAAGCACGAGCTAGAGAAGAACAGTTGAATAAAGAAGTGGATAGTGATCTGGCCAGCAGAGAGAACAGCTGTTAATGGAGACTGTTAGTGGCTGACAATGGGCTGTGTGTAATAGCAGACTATGTGATCACAAGGCTTAGTGTTTGGGGCTGGGGCTGAGGACATAGGAAAGTTCAAGCCCTAAAGTTACTGAACTCGATATTGAGTCCTGAAAGTTGTAGGGTCTCCAAGCAGAAAATGAGGCACTGTCCTTCCAGCCTGCACTGAGCTTCGCTGGAGCACTGCAGCAAGCCTGAGACAGAGATATTGGTCAGGGAACAGGGTGGTGCGTTAAAGTGGCAGGCGACTGGAAGCTCAGGGTCATTTTTACAGGCAGAGCATAGGTGTTCTGCAAAGCAGTCAACCAGTCTATGCTTCGTTTTCCCGATGTAGAGGAGACCACATAGTGAGCAGCAAATGCAGTAGACTACATTGTGAGAAGTGCAGGTAAAGTGCTGCTTCACCTGGAAGGTATGTTTGAGCTTTTAGATACTGAGGAGAGAGGTAACTGGGCAGGTGTTACACCTTCAGCGGTTGCATGGGAAGGTGCCATGGGGCTGTGGGGGAGTGGGGGTTGGGAATGAAGGAAGAGTGGACCAGGGTGTCCCAAGGGAACGGTCCCTGTGGAAGGCAGACAAGGGAGGGGAGGGGAATGTATGTCCGATGGTACATACTACTTCTGAATCTCGGTGGTGAAGGAAGTCAATGTTTGGGATGTATTGCCAATCAAGTGGACTGCTGTGTCCTGAACTGAGTCAAATTACAGGTATTATTGGAACGGCACTCATCCAGGCAAATGGGCATTATCCCACCACTCCCAATTTACACCTTGTGGAAAATGGATATGCTTTGGGGACTCAGGAGGAGAGTTACCCACTTCAGGATTCCTAGCCTCTAATTTTCTCTGATAGCTACCGTAGTTATATAGCCAGTCCAGTTTAGTTTCAAGTGAATGAGAACCCCAGAATGTTGATACTGGGGAATTCAGCGGTGGTAATTCAATTGAATGATTAGTTTCTCTCTTGTTGGAGATGGTCATTGGCTGATATATGTGTGGCGTATATGTTGCTAGCCATTTGTCAGCCCAGACATGGATCTGTCCTTGGTCATAGCAATCCCTCTTATTACACAGACAAATATAAAGTCTCGAAAAAATAATTATTAATATAGTTATGTTATGAAACATTTATTATTGGAAACTTGTGTTCTGAAAATGGACAGAACCACATATAGCCTTACTTTGGCTTGTTTCTCTATATGTGTGGGTGTTAAGGGTAGACTTTAATTTCATTTTTGAGTTCCAAGTGTGTTGACAGTATTTGGAAATGAGTTTACGTCCATTTAAAGCAGGCAAAAAATAGCTTGAATGTGAATAGTTCTGTGCTTTTGCAAAACAAGGATAGAAGAGAACAAGAATAGGCCAGCAAGGTGCATTATGACATAAGGAGACAAAGACAGTTTCCTTTTAAGAAAGGCAGAACCAACTAGAAGGTTAGGGAAGGTGCAAGCCTCTATCAGAGAGAACAGCAGAGGTACAGTTCGCTTAGCAGTCCGAAGCAATTTGGTCTGAAAAAAAAGTCCCATGTGGTTTAATGTCAAGAAGAGAAAGTTTCAGAAGCAAAATGCTGTGGAAGAGGAGTTTAAGGAACCCGTGTTATGAGATTTGTGAGCTGCATCAGTGTTAAGAGTCTCAGGAAGAGACTTTGACTGAAAAGGATAGCATCTTGTGAATACAGAAATTTGCCACAAAGAAACCAAGTACAGCCTTGCCAACCAAACAAGAAACTTTAAAAGTAGAAATCAGGTCATTACTCACTGAGGCTTTAATATCTGTAAGGTAAACCATCATATCATTATCCAATTATACCTGCCATCATGTATAGCAGCAAATGGTATTCGCAAAACATGTTCACTATAACCAACTGGGATAGAGACAGGAGCCTACAAGTCATGCATTAGGGTTGCACATCTGTAATTCACAATTATTTTTGTTAATATTAGATACAGTTGAAAATTAATTGTTTAGTAAGTTTGCCTTTTTGGTTTGGATTCGATGGTGGTCTTCAAATTTGTATTAAAATGGGGAATAGAACCATAAGACCTGAAAAGTACCAAGCAGATGGTGATAGTAAGGACACTATGCCAAGAGTCATAAAATTGTTGTTCTTGAGGGATGAAAATAACAATTTAAAATGTCTCAGAAGTTCAGTATTGTTTATGAGAATGCTTGAAAAGGACTTTAAAGAGTTTGCATCAATTGTAAAGGGATCAACTATAATTTTCTTTGGACAATACCAAATACTGATCCACGTCACCTGGCAACTATTGACCTAGAAGCAGTATAAATAACAAAGTTAAGATATAGATTTAATTTATAAAATAGAATCAGAAAGAGGAACACCGAGAAGGCTTGTGAGGAGAAGAAGCAGATCAGTCTTAGGTCAGTCTTACTGTTTGGCAGAGAATACTTGGATCCACTGTTTGAGCTGATTAAAAATGTCAAATACTTCGAAAGCTCTGTGAAAAGTAAAGATACATCAGTGGGCTGGATGTTTTCCCAAAGTGGTCAAAATGTAAACTGGGGTGTAATTTAGTGGTTACTTAGTTGAAAACTTCTGTGGAAAGCTACACCATCAAGACAAAGTTAAAAATCACACAACACCAGGTTATAATCCAACAGGTTTAATTGGAAGCACACTACATATCATGACCAGCAGGGCAGTTATGGATAAGGGATAAAGAGAAGGATAAAGATCTTGAGAAATGTACCTTGCTGAAAATAATTATGCCAATGAAATTCATGAAAATTGGATAGAGCTCCTGAGCTATTGAGTAAACGAAGAACAGCATATTGCAGAAACGTGTAGCTACATAATGTCATACATGCTGAAGAGGAATGTATCTGATTGTATAAGGTTATTTTTGTTATATGGACTAATTAAAATGAAATTTATGTCTATCTGAACTATCACTTGCCTGTTAATTCATGTTTAATTTGAGTTGGTTCTGACTCATATTAAAAGTTAGAAAAAGCGAAACGTTGTTCTTCACTGGGGATCATTCAGTAAATTTCACCATCTTGGCTTATGATTTCCCATTGGGACTGTAACTTTCACATTGATGATAACGCCTCTCTCCTCTTCTTTCTCTTCATGCTGCTTAAATTTTGTCATTTTCCATTGTCCAGGTTATATTGAGAGCTAGATTCCCACCACCTTAGTTTTAGTTGGGCTGGAATCATCAGAATTCCCTCTCTGAAGCTCTCCATCTTACCTTCTTAATGGCCTTCCTTTGACCAAGCAGCTGGTCACATTTCCTTACGTCCCTTTCTTTGATTCTGTGCCACTTTTTGGTGAGGAGGTCTTGTCACGCAGCAATTAGCAACCCTGCCTCTGAGCCGTAGCTCCAGATTGAAGCTCCACCCCAGATCCAGTTGGCCATGGAAGGAGTATCCATGACATGGTTCAAGATTCATAATTAGACTGCTAATTCTTCAACATTTTCCCATTATTTCCCAAAAGAAAGAAAGCCTTCACGCAAATATGGAAAAAACCAGTCTTTGTCTGTTTACACTCTTGTGAAATCATTAGGCTGTGTATCCACACTAAAGATGCTGTTATGTCCAGAATTCCAGTGTCGAGCAGCTTTGTTGCTCTGCTTGTAAATTTGCTGACTGCTTCCTTTTCTCCACCTGTCTTGTGAATGTTCCATACTGAATAAACACTGATATTTCATATTTACAATGAAACAATGATATATCAGTTTACTCAGTTGTTAGCACTTCGGTTCCACCAAAATATGAGCACATAGTTTACAGCGGCATTGTGCCACCTGTTAAGACACGGGTTTAATTTAAAACCAGCAGCACAGCAAAGATTTATCCCATGCAGTAATCTGTAAAAATTGGAGTGGTCAAGAACTATTTAAAGTAAAAATTAACAACTTTATTCCTTAAATAATAACTGAGAATAATTAACTAACAACTATTTACAATTCCTTCTTCTAAACTATCTTTTATCTTCCCTTCTATAATACTAGTCTGATAGTACTCACAATTAAGATTTACAGAAAATTCAAATTTTAAAACCGGCCAGCGGTTGATTCTTCTCTATCTTCATCGGTAAATTGCCCTCTCCCTGTCCCCCCTCAATCCCAGATCAGTTTTGAAGCTTCTCTCCATGTAAACTTCTTCTCGAATCAGGTACTTCTCAGAGAGTTCTGACCAGCAGTCTACAGGTGTTGGACTTGTGGCAATTCTCCTCCCAACTGTTCAATTTTCCGCGGTCTTAAATCCCAAAGCCTCGGATTGAGTCATTGGCTTTTAAGATTGTCAATATACACAATTCAAACTTGATTGGAATTTGGTATTTTCAGGGTATATAGGGGTGGCATGGTGGCACAGTGGTTAGCACTGCTGCCTCACAGTGCCAGAGACCTGGGTTCAACTCCTGCCTCAGGCAACTGTCTATGTGGAGTTTGTATATTTTCCCCATGTCTGCGTGGGTTTCCTCCGGGTGCTCCGGTTTCCTCCCACAGTCCAAAAATGTGCAGGTTAGGTGAATTGGCCATGCTAAATTGCCCGTAGTTTTAGGTGAAGGGGTAAATGTAGGGGAATGGGTCTGGGTGGGTTGCTCTTCGGAGGGTCAGTGTGGACTTGTTGGGCCGAAGGGCCTGTTTCCACACTGTAATCTAATTTAAACTGATCGGCCTAATTCAAATCTGTTTTGCCATTTCTAGGCAACTAGCTGCCCCAGTAGCTGGAGCACGTTAGATTGTGTCTTATTGAGAACACTTGGTGCTGCCACTGTTAGCTTTTACTCTCTTAAAGGTACAGTACACCCACATACAACCTACCATTTAACTCACTCACCCACACACACACTCACAGACATATACTGACAGAGACACAGGCACACACACCTAGGTTGTGAATATTGGCAAGTGTACGTAAGCAAAGAAGAGACATCACAGTTCTATGTGATGCTGTCACCATCCAAAATGGGATATCGTCGGTAAATTAGCATATTTACAAACTGAAGTAGCCTGATAGTAGGCAAAAAATGTGTTTCCTGGTCACCAGTCTAAAAATTATTTTCATATGCTGAGTGGCTGTGTGAGATTCTTGTTTACAAAAGCCAATGGTGAAGATCAATGCTAAATTAGCTCAGCCAATGTGCGGTTGTATAGCAGAACAGTATTGCTGTATTATTGGAGGCACCATTCTCCGAAGAGACATGAAGTGGACGTCCTGCCCAGCTGGTCATGTGAACAATACAATTGATATAGGTCAAGCTGATGTCTTTCATTTTCCCTCTATCCCAATTAGTGATTTCGCAAACTTTGTTTTAACTAGTACTTTATGAACCAGCACTCTCAAAAAACTGGCAAAAATTATATACCTCAATACCACAAACATTACTGTATTATTCTATCCAGTTACTACAGCTTTTTAAGTTATTTACCTCAATGTAAATATATTTGTTGTTCAATCAAATGGCTACATGAAATATCAACAGTTGATTCAATTTCAAATCAATTTCTCTTCAAATACTGCGATCTACCACGAGGTCCAAGGAGTCAGTTCAGGGTGTGAGTGAGAAGACTCTCCACTAGTAAACTTTATTTAGGACAAGGTTGCATTATTATTTATGTTAATTATTCTGTGAATAAAGTATAACAATAATGCATATACCCCCTGCATTACATTTCTAATACTTAATGTGTGGTTTTACTCTGATTATGTCGACCTCTTGATTATCCAGAACATTTGATCAACCAACACACTCTGGTCCCATAAGTGCTGGTTAATAAAACACTTGCTGTAATTATTGATTATTTATTCACTACATTATGATTTCATGTACAGGTATTTTCCAACATAACAATATATAACAACACTGTCAAATAAGTAAGTGTTTTTATATGTTTTAACATGATAAAAGGTTATATGAATCTAATTACCCATTGTTAGATTTATGTAGCATTTTGTTATAGTTCCTTATTGATGTTGCATCCTGCACTGAGTAAGACTAAAACATGTTCAACTGCTTGTAGCAATATTGTACTGATAGTCCATATACTGCCCAACAGAGAGGGCAATATAACAAAATGATCAGATCACATTCTTTGGGCCATCATTCATGACATTATTAAATGCTTTACTGTGCACCACATTCTTGTGAGTTTCTTCACCAGTTTCCCTTGCAGACACTAACATGTCACTTGTACACGTGAAGTAATTCACAGTTAGCTTAAGTGGCGAGAGTGAATTATCTTTAGATTACTTACAGTGTGGAAACAGGCCCTTCAGCCCAACAAGTCCACACCGACCCACCGAAGCGCAACCCACCCATACCCCTACATCTACCCCTTACCTAACACTACGGGCAATTTAGCATGGCCAATTCACCTAACCTGCACATCTTTGGACTGTGGGAGGAAACCGGAGCACCCGGAGGAAACCCACGCAGACACGGGGAGAATGTGCAAACTCCACACAGTCAGTCGCCTGAGGTGGAAATTGAACCCAGGTCTCTGGCGCTGTGAGGCAGCAGTGCTAACTACTGTGCCACCGTGCCGCCCAATCCTTGAGACATTCCATTGGCGACAGGCATCCAGTCTGAAAAACAACACTCCATTACCACCCTCTGTCTTCTACCCTTGAACCAGTTCTATATTCAAATGACTAGTTCTCCCTGTATTCCATGAGATCTAAACTTGCTAATCAGTCTCCCATGGGGAACCTTGTCAAATGCCTTACTGAAGTCCATGTAGATCACGTCTGCTGCTCTGTGCTCATCAATCCTCTTTGTTACTTCTTCAAAAAACTCAATCAAGTTTGTGAGACATGATTTCCCACGCACAAAGCCATGTTGACTATCCCTAATCAGTCCTTGCCTTTCCAAATACATGTACATCCTGTCCCTCAGGATTCCCTCCAACAACTTGTCCACCACTGACATCAGGCTCACTGGTCTTTGGTTCCCTGGCTTGTCTTTACCGCCCTTCTTAAACAGTGGCACCACATTAACCAACCTCCAGTCTTCCGGCACCTCACCTGTGACTATCGATGATATAAGTATCTCAGCAAGAGGCCCAGCAATCACTTCCCTAGCTTCCCACAGAGTTCTAGGGTACACCTGATCAGGTCCTGGGGATTTATCCACTTTTATGCGTTTCAAGTCATCCAGCACTTCCTCCTCTGTATTATGGGCATTTTTCAAAATGTCACCATTTATTTCCCTACATTCTATGTCTTCCATTTCTTTTTCCACAGTAAACACTAATGCAAAATACTCATTCAGTATCTCCCACATCTCCTGCAGCTCCACAGACAGGCTGCCTTGCTGATCTTTGAGGGGTCCTAATATCTCCCTAGTTACCCTTTTGTCCTTAACGTATTTGTAAAAACCCTTTGGATTCTCCTTAATTCTATTTGCCAAAGCTATTTCATGTCCCCTTTTTGCCCTCCTGATTCCCCTCTTAAGTATACTCCTATTTCCTTTATACTCTTCTAAGGATTCACTCGCTCCTTCCTGTCTATATCTGACATATGCTTCCTTCTTTTTCTTAACCAAACCCTCAATTTCTTTAGTTACCCAACATTCCTTACAGCTTCCAGCCTTTCCTTTCACCCTGACAGGAATATACTGTCTCTGATCTAATTTCTGAAGGCTTCTCATTTTCCAACTGTCCCTTTACCTGCAACCATCTGTCCCCAAACAGATTTTGAAAGTTCTTGCCTAATATCGTCAAAATTGGCCTTTCTCCAATTTAGAACTTTAACTTGTAGATCTGGTCTATCCTTTTTCATCACTATTTTAAAACTAATAGAATTATGGTCGCTAGCCCCAAAGTACTCCCCCCACTGACATCTCAGTCACCTGCCCTGCCTTATTTCCCAAGAGTAGGTCAGGTTTTGCACCTTCTCTAGCAGGTACATCCACAAACGGAATCAGAAAATTTTCTTGTACATGCTTAACAAATTCCTCTCCATCTAAACCATTAACACTATGGCAGTCCCAGTCGATGTTTGGAAAGTTAAAATCCCTGACCATAACCACCCTATTATTCTTACAGATAACCGAGATCTCCTTACAAGTTTGTTTCTCAATGTCCCTCTTAGAGGGTCTATAATACAATCCCAATAAGGTGATCATCCCTTTCTTATTTCTCAGTTCCACCCAAATAACTTCCCTGGATGTATTTCCGGGAATATCCTCCCTCAACACAGCTGTAATGTTATCCCTTATCAAAAATGCCACTCCCCCTCCTTTGACTCCCTTTCTATCCTTCCTGTAGCATTTGTATCCTGGAACATTAAGTTGCCAGTCCTGCCCATCCCTGAGCCACGTCTCTGTAATTACTGTGATAGCCCAGTCCCATGTTCCTAACCATGCCCTTAGTTCATCTGCTTTCCCTGTTAGGCCCCTTGCATTGAAATAAATGCAGTTTAGTTTATCATTCCTACCTTGTTCTCTGCTTTGTCCCTGCCTGCCCTGAGTGTTTGGCTTGCTTCTTTTCTCAACTATACCAGTCTCAGATTGATCTCTTTCCTTTCGCTATCTCCCTAGGTCCCACCCCCCACCTTACTAGTTTAAATCCTCCCGAGCAGATCTAGCAAATTTCCCTGCCAGTATATTAGTCCCCTTCCAATTCAGGTGCAATCTGTCCTTCTTATACAGGTCACTTCTACCCCAAAAGAGATTCCAATGATCCAGAAATTGTGAATCCTTTTCCCGTACACCTGCTCCTCAGCCATGCATTCATCTGCTCTATCCTCCTATTCCTACCCTTACTCGCCCATAGCACTAGGAATAATATGGCTATCCTTCAGGACCTCCTTTTTAAATTCCTGCCTAACTCTCTGTATTCTCCCTTCAGAATCTCAACCTTTTCCTTTCCTATGTCATTGGTTCCAATGCGTACGATGACCGTCTGCTGGTCCCTCTCCCCTTTGAGAACATTCTGCACCCTCTCTGAGGCATCCTTGATCCTGCCACCAGGAAGGCAACACACTATTCTGATTTTCTGCTGCTGGCCACAGAAATGTCTGTCTGTGCCTTGGACTAGAGAATACCCTAACAGAATCGATCTCTTGGAACCCGACATACCCCTCATTGCTTTACAGCCAGTCTCAATACCAGAAACTTGGCTGTTCATGCTACATTCTCCTGAGAATCCATCACCCCCTACATTTTCCAAAACAAGCAGACTTGTTTGAAATAGGGATAGCCACAGAAGACTCCTGCAATACCTGCCTACCTCTTTTACCTTTCCTCAAGTTTACCCATTATTGTGACTTTCCTCCCTTCCTATAACTGCCATCCATTTCACCCATTTGCTCTTGTAAATTCCTCATTGCCTCTAACTGTCTCTCCAACCGATCCATTCGATCTGATAGGATTCCCAACTAACGGCATTTATTGCGGATATAATCCTCAGTAACACATAAACTCTCTCTCAACTCCCACATCTGACAAGAGGAGCATATCACTCTACTAAAGGCCATTTTTGCTTCTTCCAATCTGCAGACCCAGAAAATAGCCCTGTCTTAACAAAACACTGCTCTAGGCTAACGTAATCCTTATGGTTTATATTTTTAAGTTTAATCGAGAGAGATATGTTAATAAAACATATAATCAAGAAAGATTATTCACTATTCACTCTATTCACTACTATAGACTTACAGCTAGGCCCCAAGGCCACACTTAAAACTATTCACTTATCTGTGTCTGTGCTGTGACCTTTCCCAAACAGGTTCCTCCAAGATCAGTTGTGAATTTCACTGTTTGTTAATTTTCCCAGATACACTCTGATGTCCAGCGATACATGAATTCAAACAGCAAAGGCAGTAACTGCGCAGGTTCACTGCTGTGTCAGGGAGTAGTGTGGGTTGTTTTTTTCTCTCTCTCTCCTGCACTGACCTCACCATGTGATGCCTTTGTCTGTTCCTCTCCCTTTTAAAAATGCTGTTGTTTTGGCTTTTTTTCCTCCAAAGTTCCAAAACAATGCAACAGCATATCAAACAGTAATTGCTGATCATGGAATTCTGGGAAATCACCTCCAACACCTAAACTACCTCAAAAAAGGAGCAGCCTGTTACAGCCAGAAATTTCTCCCGTCGTCTATCTTGGATTACCCAGAATCCTTTAAAGAAATAAAATTTGGAAGTATAAAACTAGTCCTACTTGCATCCTTGGCAATTATTGAAAAAGTACTGGAATCAATTATTAAGGAAGAAATAGCTGAACATTTGGAAAATTATCTCATCGAGCAGAGTCAGCATCAGAATTAGTCTGACTAATTTATTCAAATCTTTCCAGGAAGTCTCAACCAATAGACAATAGACAATAGGTACAGGAGTAGGCCATTCTGCCCTTTGAGCCAGAAGCACCATTCATTATGATCATGGCTGATCATCCACAATCAGTATCCTGTTCCTACCTTTTTCTCATAACCCTTGATTCCACTATCTTTAAGAGCTCTATCCATCTCTTTCTTGAAAGTATCCAGAGACTTGGCCTCTATTTCCCTCTGGGATAGAGCATTCCATATATCCACCACTCTCTGGGTGAAGAAGTTTCTCCTCAACTCTGATCTAAATGGCCTACTCCTTATTTTTAAACTGTGTCCTCTGGTTCTGGACTCATGCATCAGCAGAAACATGCTTCCTGCCTCCAGAGTGTCCAATCCTTTAATAATTTTATACGTCTCAATCAGATCCCCGCTCATCCTTCTAAACACAAGTGTATACAAACCCAGTTGCTCCAAGCTTTCAACATATGATAGTCCTGCCATTTCAGGAATTGAGCTCGTGAATCTACACTGCACTGCCTCAATAGCCAGAATGTCCTCCCTCAAATTTGGAGACCAAAACTGCACACAATACTATAGGTGCGGTCTCACCGGGGCCCTGTACAGCTGCAGAAGGACCTCTTTGCTCCTATACTCAATTCTTCTTGTTATGAAGGCCAGCATGCTATTAGCTTTCTTCACTGCCTGCTGTACCTGCATGCTTGCTTTCATTGACTGATGTACAAAAACACCTAGATCTCGTTGTACTGCCCCTTTACCTAACTTGATTCCATTTATATAGTAATCTGCCTTCCTGTTCTTACCACCAAAGTGGATAACCACACATTTACCCACATTAAGCTGCATCTGTCATGCATCCGTCCACTCACCTAGCCTGTCCAAGTCACCCTGTATTCTCATAACCCTCCTCACATTTCACTCTGCTACCCAATTTTGTATCATCAGCAAATTTGCTAATATTACTTTTAATGCCTTCATCTATATCATTAATGTACATTGTAAACAGCTGCAGTCCCAGCACTGAAACTTGTGGTACCCCACTGGTCACCGTCTGCCATCCCAAAAGGGACCCGTTTATCACTACACTTTGCTTCCTGTCAGCCAATTTTGAATCCACGTCAGTATTTTGCCCCTGATGAGGAAGCCTCAATCAGAGTGATAGAAGGGAATTGGTACATGTGTTGTTTTCACACTTCCAGAAGGTATTAGCTGCAGTACCTCAGAAAAGGTTAAGTCATAAGATAAGAGCCAATGGTGTTGGAGGTAGTATATTGACAATGGTATTGACAATTGGGGCCAATGAAGGGCTTTTGCCCGAAACGTCAATGTTCCTGCTCCTCGGGTGCTGCCTGACCTGCTGTGCTTTTCCAGCACCACTCTAATCTAGACTCTGGTTTCCAGCATCTGCAGTCCTTGTTATTACCTAATGATAGAGAATTAGCTACTGCAGGAAACAACGAGTGGGTAAGGGGTTTGCTTTCTGATTGGCAGTCTGTGACCAGTGGGATTCCATAGTGATCAGTGCTGGGACTGTTTACAATATATATGAATGACGTGGAGGAAGGAAGTGAATATACTGTATCCAAATTTGCAAACAACACAAAAATGATCCTACTAAATGGTGGAGCAGACTCAAAGTAGTCAACTGCCAATTTCTAATGGTCTTATGACTTTGTGAAAACTCATCTCAATCACCTTTAAGGAGGGAATTTACCTGGCTTGGCCAACATGTGATTCCAAACCTACAGCAGTGTGGTTCACACTGGTTAACAGCCCTCTGAAGTGGGTCACTCTATCAAGGGCAAATAAAGATGGGTAATAAATACTGGCCATTCCAGAATGCAAGAATCAAGAAAAAAGAATGGCATCCTTGCTCAACAGATAATTACCTTTGCTTCAACCCTTGGTCTTGATTTTATTTTTCTTTTGGCTTCCTAGAAATGTACCATGAAGTTAAGGTCTATCTTTGAGCCATATCGACAGCAAAAAGACTTTCTTTAATTTGAGAGTGTAATCTGCAAGACAATTGAATATTCATTCCTACCAATGTACAGAGAGAGCAATGTGTATCATTTATAAGATGCACCACAGCAATTCATTCTTATGTCTCATGATAAGTAGATCAGCACTACTGCCACACAGCACCAGGGATCCAGGTTCGATTCCGGCCTCAGGCAACTGTCTCTGTGGAATTTGCACATTGTCCCTGTATCTGTGTGGGTTTCCTCCGGGTGCTCCAGTTTCCTCCCACAATCCAAAGATGTGCAGATCAGATGAATTGGCCATGCTAAATTGCCCATCGTGTAGGTTATTAGTCTGAGGTAAATATAGGTGAATGGGTCTGGGTGGGTTACTCTTTGGAGGGTCAGTGTGGACATGTTGGGCCAAAGGGCCTGTTTCCACACTGTCGGGATTCTAATTCTAATGAGACACAATATATCAGTGTGCCTTTAAGGGTCATGCTCATGATGTCATTGCATTACATCATGTGACCTTAGAGTATAAAGATCATATACACCATCTTGCCTCAGATCACTGAAGCATCACAATATAAAGATCACATTTTCCATCTTACCTCAGATCACTTGAATCCTCATATAATATTGAAAGTATGCCGCTCTCTTTTCAATGTTGTCATCATTGTCATTGGTGTATTGTGAGGGACATCTTTTAACATGGGAATGCTTTTGCACATCAGCGGACACACAACCCTCGACAGAAGGTAGGTCCAGTTCCAGCAGCAAGGAAACCTCGATGATTGGGGATCTCTCTATTGCTGTGCAGCTGCTGATATCAGATGGATATCTTTCACCTGAATCACTGTTAAGGACATGCTTTGGATTTCTCTTTGCCTGGTCCCTCCCCTCTGACCGTACCATCATAGGTGGCCATGTCAGGAGCTGATAATTTCCGATGGCATTGCTCTCAGACTCACTGGAACACTCAAGCCTTCCCCCCACAGCAAGGTAGCAATCCATGGAATGGTAACCTGTTGTAACCTATTAACTTAATATTAGCCCAGACTCTGATATGATTGTAATGTCAGGTTTGTACATAATTGTAGCTGTAGCAAATTTTTCAATACCCTGAGATCCACACCTGTTTTTTTTTAATGTTACAAAGAATAAAATAAGCATTGCCACATCAGGAAGCAAATCCACATCACTTACCAAGGATTCTGCAACAGCACCTTCCAAATCCAAGGTCTCTATCATCTGAAAGGACAAGGGAATCATTTGAACACTCTGCAAGGTTCTCTCCAAGTCATACATATCCTGTCTTGGAACTATAACACCATTCCTTCACTTTTGCTCAATCAAAATCCTAGAACTTCCTTCTTAACAACACTAAGTGTATCAACCCAAGGACTGCAGTGTTTCAAGGCATTGCTCATTCCTCACCTTAATGAGGGCTGTTAGGAATGGGAAGCAAATGCTGGTTTGACCAGTGACACCCAATTCTGAAAAATAAGTATAATCTCCCTTCAGAATTGCTTCCTTTCCCAGCATGCAGTTCTCAGTATAATCTCATTTATAGTCATGCCATTATATTACAGAATCACAGAAGTGTTGCAGCATAGAAGGAGACCATTTAGCTCACGGTAGCTCAATTCCTGTTTTTTTCCCATGCCCTTGCACATTATTTTTATCCATATAATCATCCAATGCCATGCTGAATACCTCAGTTGAACCTGCCTCCACCATTGTTCTAAGCAGAGCATTCCAAACCCCAATTACTTGGAGTCATAGAGATGTACAGCATGGGAACAGACTCATCGGTCCAACTCGTCCATGCTGACCAGATATCTGAAATTAATCTAGTCCCATTTGCCAGCACTTGGCCCATATCCCTCTAAACCCTTACTATCATATCCCTATCCAGATATCTTTTAAAGCTTGTAATTGTACTAGCCTCCACCACTTCCTCTGGTAGTTTATCCTATACGTGCACCATCCTCTGCGTGAAAAGATTGCCCCACAGGCCCCTTTTAAGTCTTTCCCCTGTCAGTCTAAACCTATGCCCTTTAATTCTGGACTCTCCCCCCCCCCCCCCCCGGATAAGATCTTGTCTATTTTATAAACTAGTGAAAAATGATTTACATCACTTTACCCTTGCTTCTTTTGCCGATCACTTTAAATCTATGCCCTCTCAATCTTGTTCCTTTTATGATACTCTTATGTCTACTGAATCTCATTAACTTCAGAATAGGCTACAATACTTAGTTCTATTTAGGGCAACATCGTTTAGACACTAATTTGGCTTCAACTGTCGTGAGAAAAACATTTACTTCATTCCGAGCTCCCATTTTAATCTCTTTCAGAAAAAAACTTGTTCCGAATTTAACTAGTCTTTGGTTAGGGTCGAGTTCCCCCTTTTGTTCCCAAGTACATTTTTGGTGCCATTTTCTAATTACACACCAGGTTAAGTAATTTTGCTCCTGAATATGATATGAACACAGAGAGCAATCTTTCAAATTGTTCAAGCTTCCTCAAAATCAAATGTACAATTTCCTTAATGTCACAAATGGTATTAAGAAGAATTCTAGCCTATCCATGTTGTCATCTTTTTGTTGTGTATTGCACTAAGACATAACATGTTTAACTGTGACAGCCATTATTGAACTAATTTTATATATAGCTCCCCAACACAGTGCAACTGAACGGCCAAGATAATACTCAGATCTTGCAATATTCCATGAATAGAAAGACAGATCCATAAATACTGAATGGTCTGCTACTATTCATACATCCGTATAATTCAATTGTTCATTAAAGTTTAGGTTGGTTCCCACAGATGGGAAGAGAGTCATGTGGTCCCATTATATCAGAGAAAAATAAATAAGCTAATGAGATTTAATTTCTTTATTCGGGAAACTGTTGGAAAATATTTTAACATGTGCTCACATTGAGAGTTTGGTCATTATTTTTGAGCAACTTAACATGGCTTTAGAATACAACCTACTTCACTAACCGAACTGAATTTTTGATAAATTGATAAATACAACTGCATTCTGCTTTAAAGAAACAACCAGACTGGTTAAGATTGCCTCCTTGATGTTGTGTGCTTTGAATGTGAAAAGTGCCGAATAATGTGCTGTACAATTGGCTATTAAAAACTGTTTCTTTAAGAATTCTTAGAATTTAGAATGGGGTAGTTAGCTGATTGGGATCATTACGCAGCATTGTTGAGGAATACATCGTATGGACCTCGCCACAAGCAAAGATCCAGAGGGCTTCCAGCTGCTGTTCATCATTCCTTTTCATGATATGGAGGAGTGTTTAAATAGAACCATTGTTAAATTTGTATCTGATAGAAAATGTGCACAGTGGTTAGTAATTCAGACCAAATCAGTGGGACAGATAAATTGCAGGTTGAACAGATAAAATTAGGTGCATGTGCCAGTTATTACTTATTGTGAGCAAGTGCCATGCCATGAACCTGGGTCTATAGGCATACTGAGCCGAAAATGTGTTGCTGGAAAAGCGCGGCAGGCCAGGCAGCATCCAAGGAACAGGAGAATCGACGTTTCGGGCATAAGCTCTTCTTCAGGAACGAAACGTCGATTCTCCTGCTCCTTGGATGCTGCCTGGCCTGCCGCGCTTTTCCAGCAACACATTTTCGGCTCTGATCTCCGGCATCTGCAGTCCTCACTTTCTCCTCTATAGGTATACTGTGCAAGAATACATGTTCGCGATAATATGTGAGGAAAGTGGTCTGCAGGTGATCATGCCTTAAAGATGCAACAATGTTAGACAGTTACAGGAAAGGATTTAGAGTTTTTGGATTTATGTCCAGGCTTTGACACACACTAACTGTATTATGTTCCATTTTAGAATTGGTAAAAGTGGTGCTTTGGACAGGGCATAATGGCAGGTGACTCAATTGATTTTTGTTTTAATAATTCATGGGCTGAATGTCTAGGTCAGCATTTATTGCCCATGGTAGAGGTGGGTACTGCAGATGCTGGAGATTAGAGTCAAGATTAGAGTGGTGTTAGAAAGGCATGGCAGATCAGGCCGCATCCGAGGAGCAGGAAAATTGACGTTTCGGGCAAAAACCCTTCATCATTTATTGCCCATCCCTAATTGCCCAGAAGGCAAGTTAAGAATCAACCACATTGCTGTGGAGCTGGACCAGGTAAGGACGTCAGTTTTCTTCCCTAAGGACCATTAGTGAACCAGACGGGGTTATCCGAAAATCGACAATCATCATCATTGAACTCTTAATTCCAGATTTTTATTGAATTCAAATCCCACCTCTGCCATGGCATGACTTGACATTGGGTCCCCAGAACATTACCTAGGATCTGGATAACATCACTGGGCTGTCACCTCCACAGATCATGCTCTTGGTTTTGAGGATATGCCTCATGCATTAAAGTTCTTACCTTTAAAAAAGATAAGGCTTACAGTAGATATGTCAGGAGTTTGTAAAATGATAAATGGATTACATACAGTCCCATAAGAGAGGTCATTAGAAATAGCTTTTAAAAGGAGAGCTAGAGATCATGATCCTGCTTTTTAAAAATTATTTATTCATTTTTGTGGGATGTGGGTGTCACTGGCTGGCCAGCATTTATCGCCCATCCTTAGCTGCCTTTGACAGGGTGGTGGTGAGCTGCCTTCTTGAACCGTTGCAGACCACCTGCTGTGGGATGACCGACAATGCCTTTAGGGAGCGCTGCTGAAGTCATACTACCTGGTGAACGAGCAGCGCTCCGAAAGCTAGTGCTTCCAATTAAACCTGTTGGACTATAACCTGGTGTTGTGTGATTTTTTATTAACTCAGATGCCAATGTGATTGCTCCTGCCTGAGATAAAAGCCTAGATTAAATAAGCTGGATACGGATAAACTGATCACTCCTTAAAACAGGTATCGCCGGACTCTGATAGGAATGATTCCAAGTGCAACGTGGCCAATGGGAAAACATGCAGCAGTCATGGGCAGTGAGTAAATGCGATCGACCAAGGATCTGTGAGTATAAATCTATCAGTGTTATGGCAGGATAGGGAGATCTGTGGGGACCCTGGGGTCTCTCATTAATCAGTATATGATAGACAAACATTCACTCTTTGACAGATGAGAAAGAGTGGGTCGGATCTGTGCCAGACCTTAGATCAACAGCGAAATTGGCTCATGGGCGAAAAAAAAGGTAAAGACCAAGAAAATAGGCGTCCTTTTGGTCCATCAATTGACTGGCCCTCATAGGTCAGACTTTGGAATCCACAAAGAAATGGACCGACTTCAATCCCAACTGAGGGAACTGGAAAAGAAAAATCAGTTGCTACAGGTTAGTCATTAGGGATCATGGCCACCTTATAATGCACGGGAAGGCCCAGTTGCACCCCTTGGACCATTGGACGACACTCCCGAGGGAATTCACCCGGCCCCAGTAACTCGCAGTGGGGAAGGAACTAACGCAAATATAATATATATGCTGTTTACACCAGGTGAATTGCAGCCAATTGTAGCTTCCCTGGGTCGCTTCCAGCCCTGCAGTAATAATGCAAAGGTTTGGGCTGAATTAGATACCATCTGGGTGGGCCACCAACTACATTTAAGGGATATATCCACCAACTGGTCCAGGCTGCATGCTCCCAGGACAAGTGGTGTCTACTATCTGATGGGTCTTACATAGGTGATGCCGCCCAGCAATGAGGTGAAGATTATAGGAGAGGAAGATGGATCCAGGGCACCCCTATTAAAGGAGATATCGAGGTTTAGCAAGAGCCCTTCAACAGATTTAAGGCCGAAATCCAGTGTGTTACGGGGAAACCGCCCACCAATTGGGCAAAAATAACAAACACCAAACAACAGAAGGGGGAAGGCGCCTCCGAATATGGAGAATGACCTTTTAGGATCTATTCAGAATGCTCAGGGATTCCCCAGACAGTCCACTCTGACCAGGCGTTCATTCAGGCTCTCAAGGACTGGCTGTCTCCCGCACACCAGGCAGTCCTAAAAATGGGGGCCGTCTCCTGTTCCTTGGATGCTGCCTGACCTGCTGCCCTTTTACAGCAACACATTTTCAGGGCCGTCATTCTCTAAGACTATGACGTCTGGGTAGAATGGGCAACAGGTGTTAAGGAGGACACAGGAGGAAAACCCCTACCGTACGCATAAAGCAGGAAAACCTAGGTGCTGTCACAAAGACAAAGTCCAGACCCACGTGTCATAATTGCGGCAAGATGGGCCACTTTGTCTGGGATTGCAGGGGGAGGAAACAGAGCAACAAGAAGCCCACTTGTGTCTGTCAGTACAGTGGCAAAAGGGGCCACTCTGAAGGCACTTGTTGGGAAAAGCATGGCAAACCAACAAACACCGAGAGTACATCGGATTGACATCCGGTAGCCCTCATGGGCACGGGTGACAAGGAGGGAAGGATTTACGTGACTGTACTGGTAGGGGCCAGACAGTGTGAGATGCTAGTGGACAGAGGGGCCTCCATATCTACTACTGACCTACCCCTGCCCACAACTAACAAAATGATTTATGTGAAGGGGATTAATGGACATTTGCATACTTGAGTGAGACCACTGTAGCAGAAATCAATAATCTATATACCGATGCAATTTTATGTATATAAAAATAATGAAGGAACTATTATGGGAAATGATTTAATGAAGGAGTACAAAGTCCTTATAGACTGTGGGAAAGGTGAATTAATCTGGTCCCGTCCTGTTGGGGGAAAGGACAAAATGGGGTCTTATGCGAGCTGCCTGAGCACTATCCAAGTCGCCTCCTCTACGGGACGTGATTGGCAGCTCGAGGACAACAGCTTTGGGGCCATTTGTGCCTCCATCCCAGGGGCATGCGCGGAGACTAAATCAGATACAGGTTTGATTAAAGTCAACCCCATAATCATGGAGGGACCGGAACACAAGCCACATCGCCAATACCCCATAAAACTAAAGGCCAGAAGGGCCGTTGTGGAAATTGTGGAAGGATTAGTGGCGAGGGGAATTCTTTGAGACACTATGAGCACTACTAATTCCCCACATGGCCGGTCAGTAAACCTGATGGAAGTGACCATCATCCATTATACAGCCCTAAACAGGGTCACTCCTAAACTACAGTCTATAGTCGTCAGTCCATCCACAATCTTAAATGGGCTCTCCCCTTCCCACAAAATCTTTACCATACTGGATACTGCGAATGGATGCTGGTCTATCCCCCTCCATCGTGACTCGCAAGATAAGTTTGCATTTACTGTCGGGGATAAACAGTACATCTGGACCACTCTTCTCTAGGGACTCCATAATAGTCCAGCCATCTTTCACCATGTAATGTGTGAGGCACTCAGGGAGATTGACCTGCCCCACGGCAGTATGATACTCCAATATGTTGGTGACATCCTCCTGGCTTCTGAATCCAAACTAAAACATCAGGAGGTGCTGTACTTAGTCTTGAAGCACTTGCAGGACGGAGGATTAAAAGCCAGCCCAAAGAAAGCTCAAATTGGGAAAACTAGCGTTCTTTACTTCGAACGTCTAATTTCCCAAGGCATGAAAGAAATGCCTGTAGACAGGAAGACAGCTATACAACAGGTGCCAAGGTCCGTGACAGTCCGTGGTGTGAGAAAGGTCTCGGGCTTGTTCAATTACTGCAGGAACTTTATCCCTGAGTTTGCCAAAGTTGTCAAGCCCATACAACGATTGGTAAAAGGGGGTAAACCTGTAACAGACCCCGTTGACTGGGCACTGGAGCAAGATGACAAAACTGAAAGCCGAGTTAGTGTCAGCACCAGGACTGGGATTACCAGATGCTCGTAAAAACTTCCACATTTACTGCAACGAAAAGGGAGGTTTTTACTCGGCAGTAGTAACGAAGCTCCATGGCAATAAACAGTGACCTATAGGGTACTACTCTAGTGCTGAGGGTCCCGCAGTGAACGGCTTGCCCAGATGTATAGCTGCTTTAGACTGTGCCTCAAGGGCTGTCAGGGTAAGTCAGCCTATTGTGATGACAGGGAATATTGCTTTACATACCAAACACACCCTCGTAGAAATGTTAAATATGGGAAAATTACGCTTGGTTTCTAACATGAGAGGGGCAAAATGGGAGGCTGTTCTTTTGCCACCAACCAAATCCATTACCATAGTACGAGATATCCAGGAAAACTCAGCAGAAGGGATATTAGGTGATGGTGAACCACGTGTCAACAATGAAGTGGAGGAAAGTGGGATAAAGGATGTACCCGTGGAGGCACCAGATGAGACCCTGTTTGTGGATGGCTCATGGAAATATGTAGATGGTTTGGCACGAACGGGATGGGCAGTAGTGAACATGGAACTATGAGTTGTCCAAGTGGGCAGAATAGAGGGAGGCCTCTCAGCCTAAGTTAGTGGCCCTCACCAGGCCTTCATGGAGGCGGCAGGGAAGAGGGTTAACATTTACACTGATTGTAGATACACATTCAGGATTGTCCATGATTACATAACCGTTTGGGGATTTGTCACCACAGGGGGCACCCCTGTTAAGTATAGGCAGATAATAAAGACCTTACTGGAGGCCAGCGAGTTCTCATCAGAGGCTGCAGTGTTAAAGGTCAAGGCCCACCCAGAGGGAACCAGATAAACAGAATCCCAAGTGGCACATTTTTAGGGGAAACCAGGCAGCTGACAAAGCTGCTCAATCAGCCCTAGAGACAGAAGACATCCATCTTTTGTTTGCCATCTTTGCTGAGGATGACCCCACCATAATCATTTCCCAACTGCACGCTGATACCCCTGAGCGTGAATGTGCCAGGCGGAAAGTGCAGGGGGCTATGCCAGACGAGAAAGGTGTCTGGAGATTGAATGACAAAGTCCTGGTCCCTACGTGGATCCAACATACTCTAATACAATTACACCTACTTCAATCCAAACAGTCCATCACTGAGACTGAGCGATTCTTTATGATCACCTCCTCCGCCTATGGGACTGCTAAGGTTGCTAGGGAACTGATCAATGTGGCCTCAACCTTGGAAAGGCTGGCTAATGAGACTGCCGATGGCTTTGCAGCTGTTAGTACAGCCATCTCCAAAGTGTCAGCTGAGGTTATTGCCACCCTTACTGTTGTGTTGCAGATCCGTTTGGCCCTTGACTATTTGCTAGCGGCACAATGTGACACCTGTGCTGTTATTGGTCCCGAGTGCTACACATACATTCTGGACACTCGGGCAATATATCTAACCTAGAGGATCACATCTGCCTGGAGGCTGATAAGATCTGGCAGGAAGGGAAACAGGTTCATGATTATAATCCCCCAGGGTGGCGAGGATGGCTGCAAGGTGGATCTCGGGGCTTGTACCTTTTACATGTCTTCATCAAGTTCATTGTTATCGCCATCGCTTGTTGCGTTGTTATAGCTGGCCTTACCTCAGTTGTAAAGTTTTGACAGTGAGAATTATGCTGGGTGTAGCCTCCACACTGAGTCACCCCATTTCTGCCCCCACTGATGATTATTGGATTAGATTAGATTACTTACAGTGTGGAAACAGGCCCTTCGGCCCAACAAGTCCACACCGCCCCGCCGAAGCGTAACCCACCCATACCCCTACCCCTACCCCTACCCCTACATCTACATCTACCCCTTACCTAACACTACGGGCAATTTTAGCAATGGCCAATTCACCTGACTTGCACATCTTTGGACTGTGGGAGGAAACCGGAGCACCCGGAGGAAACCCACGCAGACACGGGGAGAACGTGCAAACTCCACACAGTCAGTCGCCTGAGGCGGGAATTGAACCCGGGTCTCTGGCGCTGTGAGGCAGCAGTGCTAACCACTGTGCCACCGTGCCGCCCACAGGATGTAGGTGGTCTGTTCGTCATGCTCCTGCATGTCTCGGACCACAAGGGGGGGGACTGAAAACAGAAACTAACTAAAGAAGAAATAATTATAGAACACAACGGCGTGGTATGTCACTCCCAGAATCAGCGATCTCTGTGCACATGCGCAGAACATGAGAAACTATCTTTCGCGGGCTTTTGTTGTACACGTCATCCAGACCATAAAAACTGATGTACCTGTTGTTCAGGGAGAGATGGTGCGGTCAAGTCCATGGTTAGGGTCAGAATTGCGCTGCCCCTCCCAAAAGCTTTTGATTTAATAAATTTGATTGACTTGCTTCTAAAGTTGAGTTTTGTAAATATTACTACAGCAGGAAGTCATGGAGCCATAGTACGTTGTGGGCTGATTGCCATATCACAATGCCTGAGCAAGTGACCACACAGTATACACCTCACTATATGTTGTTACTGCTCAGAAAGAAGTCCAGGGAAGGAAAATGTTGGGCAAATGGCATAGCAAGGCAACATGCAGCAGGTTTGGAAGGTAAATCTCAAAGTGCATAAGGACTCTAGACATCAATGGACTGTATTCAGATTTTTTTTTTATATTCCAGATTTTTAGCCATATAATTATTGTGGACACAAAAGCAGGTCAGAGGCTAGGAATCCTGGAGCATGTAACTCACTTCCTGACTTCTATCAACTACGAAGCACATATCAGGAGTGTGATGGAATACTCTCTATTTGCCTGGCTGAGTGCAGCTCCAACAACACAAGTTCGACACCAGATAAGCCCATATGATTGGCACCACATCCACTCCCTCCACCACTAATGCACAGGAGCAGCATTGTGTACAATCTACAAGATGCACTGCAGAAATTCAGCATCTTCCAAACGCACAACCACTACTACCTAGAAAGGAAGAGCTGCTGACACATCAGAAAAGCATCATCTTCAAGTTTCCTCCAAACCACTTACCATCCTGAATTTGAAACAATGATCAGAAGTGGCAGCTCGGCAAGCGGCAATTTTAGTGCTAAAGAATAGCTTCTGCTTACTGGTGAAGGAGTAACCATCTGAGGCAGCCTTTTGGCAGAGTCAGAAGTTCAGTTAATTGCTACAGGTCTCCTTGCATTTGATGTGCTCTTGCAGCCACAGTATTTATATCGTTAATTGGAACAGGCAATCTAATTTGCCATAGGGCTCAAAATCAGTCAGTACTACAAGGTAACATGCAGGTATCTTCTCTCATGTTTGGTTTGGAAGGCCCCAAGGTGATGTCATCATCCTTATCAAGGATATTGCCGCTTACCCTTGTGGAACACAAGATATCACTCATGCTTTTCCTAACCTGCATCCAGATTCTCGTGTGGGGCTGATGGGCCGAATGTGCAATGCTACGTGCAACCTCGATCAAAGAATGGTTGAGATGGTGGTGGCCTTTCTCTGCCATGCCAAGGGGAAAAGATCTCCCTTCTTTCCTGGACAAACAGACTAGACCAAATAAAATATGGGCCTTACTGTGAGACATCTCTGGGATTCTGAGAAGGCCAGCACTGGCTCCAACAATGCTCCTGGCTTAGAATGAGTGTAGTGTTGTCTTAATGCCCTTCAAATATGATGTCCCAGGTCTTCAATCCGAGGAGGTACTAATGGGGGTGAGAATTTACTGCCTGCCACTGGCCTATATGATTTGCCATTTAATTAACTCAAATAGCTGAATAATAGAGTTCAGACCCTCTTTATAGATTTAGACTCCATAATAGAATAGACCCAAGGAAACATATCTGTCCACAGAAAGTTACTGTCAGGAATGTTCTAGCAATCATTTGGTGAGTACTGAGTTAATCGAGTCCAATCTTAACTCTCTATAAGTGAATATCTTCTGTGTGAGATAAAATAAGGCCCAATGAATCTGTTAGAAGGGAACTTCGTAAATTCCTCAGATAACAGAATTGAGTAGCTTGCCAGTCAGCTTGATAATTATGAGCCTTGGGGAAACCATGATGTTCTGGAAATTTCTCAATTGCTTTAGGTAGAGAAAGATGACTTTTCCTGAATTTGATTACAGATTTTATTTCCTGCTGTTTCCAAAAAGGGTTGTTTTCAGGATGTGCCCAGCAGTCTCAGGTCTGCCCAAGTTGCTATGAGATTATAATCGTGGGCACTTTTTTAAAACTACTACGGTTCTTTGGTATTTATAGTTTCCATGAGAACAATAGTTTGGTGGCTATGTTTCTGGACTATTAATTCAGAAGCCTGGAGAAAGTTTAAATGTCAGTACACAGTTGGAGAATTTAAGTTTAGTTCATAAACCTGAAATAAAAAGTTACTATAAGTAGTGGTGATTATGAAACTACCAGATTGTTACAAAATAAACATCCGATTCACAGATATCCGTTAGGGAAGGACGAGCCTGTATCTGAAAAATAGTGGACACTTAACTGCTCTCTTGAAATGGCCCAACAATAGTTATATAAAAATTGCTACTACAATTCATAATGCCTCTGATTTTCCAATATCTTTAGAGGCAAAAGATTGGAGCGGATCAGAAGTCCCATTGCATGCACATGCAGAGTATATCATTGGAAATTTAATGGTCTAATTATCAGTTTTACACTGCCCAGACCTGCTGTGTAATTCTCTACAATAGTAGGAGGTTTTGTTATAGATCTGTTTATAATCTCAAACGTCCCAGATAATTGCTTGTTTCTGGGTAAAGGACTTAATTGCAGGCATAGGACCAGGTCAACAGATGGTGATAGTGAAACAGAACTGGAAGGAGCTGGATCACAGAATTCATGAAGGTCTGCTGAAAGAATTTCCATATTTAAATAGATTTTCAAATGGTCTCTAACTCTCCAGGATGGTTTAAAAGTTAGAATTTGTTTGAACTTTGGAACATGATTTAGCTGTGTAGTATATTTTATAGAGGTGGAAGTGATATAGGTCTGCAGTACAGTGAAATCCACTTATATATGTTTTTAAAATAATTTGGGTTTTTTACAATGTTTTCTAAAAGTGCTGCATGATAAATCTTTAACACAGTAGAATTCACTCATACAACTTTGCTTTTTACCATGTTTATAAAAACATTTGAGATATAACATGATGTCTATAAGTTAATTTCAAAATAACAAACTACCTTTGCCCTACCTCTTGCTGATTCAAACAGTGACATGGAGACATGTTCACTGTGTCAGTTCTGTAAAATTACCTTCTATAACATGACTGTATTAGCTAGAGAGAGGAAACAAAGCATGCACTAGGACTATGGAAGAAGGCTCAAACACCATACCTATTTGCTGATCAGAGAGTTCAATTATCTACTCCAAAATTCCAGAACCAGGCATCACAGTCCAAGGAGGAGGTGAGGAGAAATCTCTTCACCCAGACAGTGGTGAGCCTGTGGCATTCTGTGCCACAGAAAATGGTTGAGGGCAAAACATTCAAAGCTTTCAAGAAAGAGTTAGAAACAGTTCTTATGTTTAAAGGGATCAAAGTGCATGGGCAGAAAGCAGAAGTGAGGTATTAAGTTGGATGATCAGCTATGATTATATCAAATGGTGGACTAACTTGAAAGGCCAAATGGTGCTACTATTTTTCCATGTTTCTTCAAATATACAGGAATAGAATGTCATTTAATATGTTACTGAAGGAGTTTGGCACAGGTGACTACACGTTGGTTTTGGAGAAAATACCCACTACAAACTCTTTGTTATTCTCCAAATTAATCAGGGTCTCCGTGATGCTGCTGCTCCTTCTTTAAGAAGGTTGTGTAGTCCTTGAGTTTTTTCAACTGTTGTACGAGGCAGAGTTGCCGAGATGCCTTTCAAGTTTTAGAAAAACACTTGTACAATGAAATGGGACTGGCCAGTTCTCCCAACTCAGCTTTTCTCAGGTTGGGTTTGGTTTTTAGTAGAGTCATAGAGATGTACAGCATGGAAACGGACCCTTCGGTCCAACCTGTCCATGTCGACCAGATATCCCAACCCAATCTAGTCCCATCTGCCAGCACCCGACCCATATTCCTCCAAACCCTTCCTATTCATATACCCATCCAAATGCCTCTTAAATGTTGCAATTGCACCAGCCTCCACTACATTCCTCTGGCAGCTCATTCCATACACATACCACCCTCTGCGTGAAAAAGTTGCCCTGTAGGTCTCTTTTATATCTTTCCCCTCTCACCCTAAACCTATGCCTGCTAGTCTGGACTCCTCGACCCCAAGGTAAAGACTTTGCCTATTTATCCTATCCATGCCCCTCATAATTTTGTAAACCTCTATAAGGTCACCCCTCAGCCTCCGACGTTCCAGGGAAAACAGCCCAGCCTGTTCAGCCTCTCCCTGTATCTCAAATCCTCCAACCCTGGCAACATCCTTGGAAATCTCTCTGAACCTTTTCAAATTTCACTACATCTTTCTGATAGAAAGGAGATCAGAATTGCATGCAATATTCCAACAGTGATCTAACCAATGTCCTGTACAGCCGCAACATGACCTCCCAACTCCTGTACTTAATACTCTGACCAATAAACGAAAGCATACCAAACGCCTTCTTCACTATCCTATCTACCTGTGACTCCACTTTCAAGGAGCTATGAACCTGCACTCTCCAAGGTCTCTTTGTTCACCAACAATCCCTAGTGTATAAGTCCTGCTAAGACTTGCTTTCCCAAAATGCAGCACCTCACATTTATCTGAATCAAATTCCATTTGCCACTTCTCAGCCCATTGGCCCATCTGGTCAAGATCCTGTTGTAATCTGAGGTAACCTTCTTCGCTATCTACTACACCTCCAATTTTGGTGTCATCTGCAAACTTACTAACTGTACCTCTTATGCTTGCATCCAAATCATTTATGTAAATGACAAAAGGTAGAGGACCCAGCACTGATCCTTGTGGCGCTCCACTGGTCACAGGCCTCCAGTCTGAAAAACAACCCTCCACCACCACCCTCTGTCTTCTACCTTTGAGCCAGTTCTCCCTGTATTCCGTGAGATCTAACCTTGCTAATCAGTCTCCCATGGGGAACCTTGTTGAACACCTTACTGAAGTCCACATAGATCACATCTACTGCTCTGCCCTCATCAATCCTCTTTGTTACTTCCTTAAAAAACTCAATCAAGTTTGTGAGACATGATTTCCCACGCACAAAGCCGTGTTGACTATTCCTAATCAGTCCTTGCCTTTCCAAATACATGTACATCCTGTCCCTTAAGATTCCCTCCAACAACTTGCCCACCACCGACGTCAGGCTCACCGGCTGTTCAGAGCTGCTGGTCAGTTGTTAGCGGAGAATCCAAAAGAAACACTACATGGAAGAAAGTGTTACAGGAGAGAGAGATTCAGCATGGAACACCTTCCACGTAGCTGTTTTTGATTTTACCTTTTTTTGCCAAGGGGTGTTTACGGGGATTATTGTAGGAATTTGGAACAGCATCATTAAGCTGGGGTAATGTGTTGGGTTAAGTTTTCTGTTCTTTATTGTTTGTGTTTCGCTTGAACATCTTGCAAATAAGTTGTTTCGCTTAAAACTAAGTGGTTGGGCTAGCCGCATCGCTCCTAGAATATCCATTTTACACTTGCTTAAAACAACTAGCAAAATTAGGGTCTGGGCTACTTTCATGAAATATTTTGAGGGGGTCTAGCCTGGTCCTTAACGTCTCTCGCAGCAAGTTGGAAATGGCGAGATGCCTGACACTGTCCATGCACCATATTACCAGGTCATCAGTTGAGGAAGACCTAACCAAGTTGATCCACACTTTCCAGTTTATCCTTGTTATCGAAACGCACCTGATGGTCCTTTACTTGCTGGTGTTGAGCAGAGTTTTTGGTCAGAAGTCGCAGGTTCCTCAATGCCCGATATTTCAGACTGCCTTTGTTCTGCAGTAGCCATAGCATTACAGACATTGCCTTCTTTGACAACCTCAAGTTTTTTTTTAAATGAAGAACAGAATCTCATCAACAGGACCACAGTTGCCTTCACATGTAGATTGCTGATACTCTCGATCCATTGGGTGACAACAGACTGTCGTCACAGACTGTCTTCTTGGACTCTTGTGGTGCAGTGGTAATGTCCCTACTTCTAAGCAAGAAGGCTCATGTTAAGGACCCAGCTGCTCCAAACACCTCAACAGGTTGATTAATTTTTTTTTAAAATCTAGAATTGAATCAGTGGAAAGGTTTTGAGATTGCCTCATTAAATTACACAACTCCATGTCCAGGTTCAAGTCCGACTGTCACTCATAATGAGTCTCAACAGTTTGATTAAAAATATCAATGCCACCTTCCTCTGAAACCTTGGCTCCCCTTTCTTCTGCAGCCACCCAATTCGGACCCTCAGCAACTGCCAACAACCCTCCTCCATCAGCACCTTAGATGCCCAAGGACAATGTGGACCCGGAGAAGGGAAACATTCACAATGCTATTTGTCACATAAATGAACTCTGCTGTTGGTTATGTCACCTTAACTCGAACCCACATCTGAGTGGCGAGTGGGAAAGTATGGTCTTTCCCATTAACTACCTAGTCCATTTGAACTGTTCAGAAAGACTCTTTATGAATAACACACCACCCTCAGTCAGACAGCATTCATGAGTAAAACGCATCTACTTTCCATGAAAGAGCAAATAAAAATTTTGCCAGCTCCTTCTGTGTTGTTCTATGACATATTTTGTGAACATTGGAGACAGCCTGTAGGCTGCTGTTACCAAGGATTCCGATTAGAAATAACTGTCAATGTCAAAGTCAGATTTATCTCCAAGGAAGCTACATATTATAACTTTGCAAGAGGAGTTAAAAAAAATCTAATCTTTTTTTGCATCTTCAAGGCTAAAATAGGATTGAAAGATTTTAACAAGAAATTCTATGCACATACCATGCCACAGCACTCCAACTTGTTTAGTTTCATTTGGCATTGTTTCACTCACTTCTCACACTATATCCAGGCTAAGATGCTCACTTACTTGAACACTTTTGGTTTTCTGCTTTCAAGGATACAGTGAGTTCTCACTCAGAAGCCTACTTAGGGCTTCATCTGTAAAATGATGAGTCCTTTGCTTCTTGAATACCCACTATACTGACGTTTTCTGCATGCAAATAGCAAAGTAGTATACATTTTTAAAATAAAGTGTCAAAGAAAACAAAATTTTAAAAATTGCAAAAGTTCAAGAACGCTAGAAAACTTTGAAACACTCAGCTAACTGATTGAGCTGTAAAATGTGTATGGGCAAATGCATGATAGATGCAGCATTATGTGGGAAAAACGTGACATCATACACCTTGGGTGAAAAACACAAAGAGAGAATTTTATTTCAATGGTAATACATTGGGAAATGTGGATGTACAAAGGGATCTGGGTGTCCTTGTTCCAGTGAATCTAAACAGGCAGGTTGCAGCAAGCAATTAGGAAGGCAAACGGTATATTCATTGTAAAGGAACTTGAGTTTAGAAGTAATAGTTTCTTATTGCAATCAATAAGGGACCTGATGAGACCACATTTGGAGTATTGTGTGCAGTTTTGGTCTCCCTACCGAAGAAAGAATATGGTTGCCTGCGATGGATTGCAGCAAACGTCCATTCAGCTGCTACCTGGGATGGCAGGACTGTCATATGAGTTGAAGTTGATTCGGCAGAATCTGTAGTCACTAAAATTTAGAAGAATGAGAGGGGAGCTGATTAAAATGTATAATATTCTGACAGGGTAGACTGACTAAATTGAAGGAAAATGTTTACCCGGGTTGGAGAATCTGGAACCAGGGTCAATCTCAGGATAATGGGTAGGTCCTGTAGGACTGAAATGAGGAAACATTTCTTCAACGAGAAGATGGTCAACCCATGGGATTTGCTACCACAGAAAGCTGTGAAGGCCAAGTCACTGAATATATTCAATGAAGAGACGGATAATTTTTTTTAGATATTAAAGGAGTATGGAGAAAAAGCAGGAATTTAGGGTTAAGATAGAAGATCAGCCATGAATGGCAGAGCAGGCTGAAAGGACAAATGGTCTACTCTTAGTCCTAGTTTCCATATTGCTATCATCAACTTTTATAGACCTTCCCAGTTGTAATACATCACAGAGGGCGTGTAGACCTGCATGATCAGCTTCATTGTTGGCTCAATGATAAGGTTGGGACAGGAAATCTAGTCTTTGGGGATGAGGGACGGGACGGAGTCAGTAATGTGTTGCACAGTTACAATAGGCTCACCACTGACTGGCAGATCTGGATCAATGAGAATAAAGCTAAATGAACTATCAGACATAGCAATGGATTCAAACATGACATTGACATACCCTGCCCGGTCAATCTGACAAGCACAGCTCCCTAAATCATGAACTCTTGCCAAAATTGGGACAGCTGTCCCACAGATTAATCAAGCATGACACAGTCATTCTCATAGTCAAAGTGTGGTCTCACCAACGCCCCATAGTAAGTTTTAATGAACCTGTTTGGATATGTTATGACATACTTCCTGGACAGGTGGTTCTCGATCCTGGATTTCACCTAGAGACACTGACATTGTACCACAAGAGCCCTCACCAAGGCTTGATATTATTGCAGCAAGACGTTTTTACTCCTATACTCATATCCTTTTCTGATAAAAGCAAAATTACTATTTGCCTTCTCAATTGCTTGTTATAACAGCATATTGACTTTCAATGAATCATGCACAAAGACACCCAAGTCCTTTTGAACAAAGAACAAAAAACATTTACAGCCCAGGAACAGGCCCTTCGGCCCTCCAAGTTTGAGATGATCCAAATCTACTGTCTAAATCTGTCACCCAATTCCTAAGCATCTACTCCCCACCTATTCATGTATTTGTCCAGACACATCTTAAATGAATCTACCGTGCCTGCCTCTACCACCTCTGCTGGCAACGTGTTCCAAATGCCCACCATCCTCAGTGTGAAATATATGCCGCGTGTATCTCCCTTAAACTGTTCACCCCTCACCTTGAACACGTGACCTCTCGTTATTGAATCCATCACCCAATGATTTTGTAAACCTCAATCAGCCCCCCCCTCAATCTCCTGTTTTCTAATGAAAACAAACCTAACCTACTCAACCTCCCTTCATAGCTAGCACCTTCCATACCAGGCAATATCCTCGTAAACCTTCCCCGCAACCTCTCCAAAGCGTCTACATCCTTTTGGTAATGTGGAGACCAGAACTGTACACAGTACTCTAAATGAGGCTGAACCAACGTCTTGTACAATTTTAACATGACTTGCCAGCTCTTCTGCTCAATATGCTGTCCAATGCTCCATTCCCATCCCACTCCCGCACACTGCTCCATTCCCAGTCCCTCTCCCTGCTCCATTCCCATCCCACTCCTATCCCTGCCCAGGACCCAGCTGCGGCTCTATTCCTGTCCCTCTCGCGGACTCTCCGTGTGTGAGGGAGAGGAAGTGACGCACCCGCCGACTGTCGCGTGTTGATGACGTCAGTGCAGCGCCGCCATCCCTGTTGGTGATCAGTGTTGAGGCAGTTGCTGCTTCACGATGAGGGAGACTCCGTTATCAAACTGTGAGAGACAGTTTATTCTTCAGGCTATCGCCGAGAAACAGGTACCACCCGAGTCGGCATCTGGGGATGGGGGATGGGGGGTGGGGATGGGGGGATGAGGGGGGGTGAGGATGGGGGGATGAGGGGGGTGAGGATGGGGGGGTGAGGATGAGGATGGGGGGTGAGGATGGGGGGATGAGGGGGGGTGGGGGGGGGATGAGGGGGGGTGGGGGGGGGATGGGGGGGGGATGAGGGGGGGTGGGGGGGGGATGAGGGGGGGTGGGGGGGGGGTGAGGGGGGGTGGGGGGGTGGGGGGGGGGATGAGGGGGGGTGGGGGGGGGGATGGGGGGGGGATGGGGGGGGGATGAGGGGGGGTGGGGGGGGGATGAGGGGGGGTGGGGGGGGGGATGAGGGTGAGGGTGAGGATGGGGGGATGAGGGGGGGGTGAGGATGGGGGGATGAGGGGGGGGTGAGGATGGGGGGATGAGGGTGGGGGTGAGGGTGAGGATGGGGGGTGAGGATGGGGGGATGGGGGGGGGGGTGAGGATGGGGGGATGAGGGGGGATGAGGGGGGGGTGAGGATGGGGGATGAGGGGGGGGTGAGGATGGGGGGATGAGGGGGGGGTGAGGATGGGGGGATGAGGGGGGGGTGAGGATGGGGGGATGAGGGGGGGGGGTGAGGATGGGGGGATGAGGGGGGGGTGAGGATGGGGGGATGAGGGGGGGGTGAGGATGGGGGGATGAGGGGGGGGGTGAGGATGGGGGGATGAGGGGGGGTGAGGATGGGGGGATGAGGGGGGGTGAGGATGGGGGGGTGGTGGGGGTGAGGGTGAGGATGGGGGGTGAGGATGGGAGGTGAGGAAGGGGGGATGAGGGGGGGGTGAGGATGGGGGGATGAGGGGGGGGTGAGGAGGGGGGCTGGGGGGGGTGGGGGTGAGGGTGAGGATGGGGGGGTGAGGGGGGGTGGGGGGGGTGGGGGTGAGGGGTGAGGATGGGGGGTGAGGATGGGGGGATGAGGGGGGGGGTGAGGGGGGGGTGAGGATGGGGGGATGAGGGGGGGGGTGAGGATGGGGGGATGAGGGGGGGGGTGAGGATGGGGGGATGAGGGGGGGGGTGAGGATGGGGGGATGAGGGGGGGGGTGAGGATGGGGGGATGAGGGGGGGGTGAGGATGGGGGGATGAGGGGGGATGAGGGGGGGGGTGAGGATGGGGGGATGAGGGGGGGGTGAGGATGGGGGGATGAGGTGGGGGTGGGGGTGAGGGTGAGGATGGGGGGTGAGGATGGGGGGATGAGGGGGGGGTGAGGATGGGGGGATGAGGGGGGGGGTGAGGATGGGGGGTGGGGGGGTGAGGATGGGGGGTGGGGGTGAGGATGGGGGGTGGGGTGAGGGTGGGGGTGGGGGGGTGAGGATGGGGGGTGGGGGTGAGGATGGGGGGGGGGTGGGGGGGTGAGGATGGAGGGATGAGGGGGGGTGAGGATGGAGGGATGAGGGGGGGTGAGGATGGAGGGATGAGGGGGGGTGAGGATGGTGGGTGAGGGTGGGGTGAGGATGGGGGGTGGGGGGGGTGGGGGTGGGGGGGGTGAGGATGGGGGGTGGGGGTGGGGGGGGTGAGGATGGGGTGGGGGGGATGAGGATGGGGAGGTGAGGATGGGGGTAGGGGGGATGAGGGTGGTGGGGTGAGGGGGGTGAGGATAGGGGTGAAGGGTGGGGGGGTGAGGATGGGGGTGGGGAGGTGAGGGGGGTGAGGATGGGGGTGGGGAGGTGAGGGGGGTGAGGATGGGGTGGGGGGGGGGGGGGGGGGGGGGGGGTGGGGGGGGGGGGGGGGGGGGGGGGGGGGGGGGGGGAGGGGGGGGGGGGGGGGGGGGGGGGGGGGGGGGGGGGGGGGGGGGGGGGGGGGGGGGGGGGGGGGGGGGAGGGGTGGGGGGAGGGATGGGGGTGAGGGGGGGGTGGATGGGGGGGGGGGGGGGGGGGGAGGGTGGGGGGGTGGGGGTGAGGATGGGGGGGGTGGGGGGGTGAGGGTGGGGGGTGAGGGGGGTGAGGGTGGGGGGTGAGGGGGGTGAGAATGGGGGTGGGGGGATGAGGATGGGGGGGTGAGGATGGGGGTGGGGGGGTGAGGATGGGGGGTGAGGGGGGGGTGAGGATGGGGTTGGGGGGGATGAGGATGGGGGTAGGGGGGGTGAGGATGGGGGTGTGGGGGGTGAGGATGGGGGTGTGGGGGTGAGGATGGGGGGGGTGGGGGGCTGAGGATGGGGGGGGTGGGGGTGAGGATGGGGGGGGTGGGGGGGTGAGGGTGGGGGGTGAGGGGGGTGAGAATGGGGGTGGGGGGATGAGGATGGGGGGGTGAGGATGGGGGTGGGGGGGTGAGGATGGGGGGTGAGGGGGGTGAGGATGGGGGTGGGGGGGATAGGATGGGGGGGTGAGGATGGGGGTGGGGGGGTGAGGATGGGGGTGGGGGGATGAGGATGGGGGGGGGGGGGGGGGGGGGGGGGGGGGGGGGGGGGGGGGGGGGGGGGGGGGGGGGGGGGGGGGGGGGGGGGGGGGGGGGGGGGGAGGGGGGGGGGGGGGGGGGGGGGGGGGGGGGGGGGGGGGGGGGGGGGGGGGGGGGGGGGGGGGGGGTGAGGATGGGGGTGGGGGGGATGAGGATGGGGGGTGAGGGGGGGGTGAGGATGGGGGGTGAGGGGGGGGTGAGGATGGGGGGTGAGGGGGGGATGCGGATGGAGGGGTGAGGGTGGGGGGGTGCGGGGGGATGGGGGTGGGGGGGATGATGATGGGGGGGGGTGAGGATGGGGGTAGGGGGGGGATGAGGGTGGTGGGGTGAGGGGGGTGAGGATAGGGGATGGGGGGATGAGGATGGGGGTGAGGGGGGGGGAGGGGGTGAGGATGGGGGTGGGGGGGTGAGGATGGGGGTGGGGGGGTGAGGATGAGGGTGGGGGGGTGAGGATGAGGGTGGGGGGGTGAGGATGGGGGTAGGAGGGTGGGGGGGTGAGGATGGGGGTAGGGGGGATGGGGGATGAGGGTGGGGGGGTGAGGGGGGGTGAGGATGGGGGTGGGGGGGGTGAGGATGAGGGGTGGGGGGGTGAGGATGGGGGGTGGGGGTGGTGAGGTTGGGAGTGGGGGGTGGTGAGGTTGGGAGTGGGGGGGGTTGAGGTTGGGGGGGGTTGAGGTTGGGGGTGGGGGGGGTTGGGGGTGGGGGGGGTTGAGGGTGGGGGGGGTTGAGGTTGGGGGTGGGGGGGGTTGAGGATGGGGTTGGGGGGGTTGAGGATGGGGGGTGAGGGGAATGAGGAGGGGGGGTGAGGGGGGGTGAGGATGGGGGGTGGGGGGGGTGAGGATGGGGGTGGGGGGGGTGAGGATCGGGGGGTGAGGATTGGGGGTGGGGGGTGAGGGGGGGTGAGGATGGGGGTGAGGGGGGGTGAGGATGGGGTGGGGGGGATGAGGATGGGGGGTGAGGGGGGGGTGAGGATGGGGGTGAGGGGGGGGTGAGGATGGGGGTGGGGGGGGATGAGG